>NC_072473.1:128157028-128324631 GCF_027574615.1 Eptesicus fuscus
ATTCCGCCCCCGCTCAGCTCACACTAGGCCCGAAGAAAGGTTTGACGCAAGATAAATTAAAAGATGAATCACCGAATAAATGGATGTTCTAGGGCGCAGAGCTTTTCTGCGCGCATGCGCGAGGGGAAGGCGTGGGAAGCTGTTTGATACCTGGCTGAGGCCACTGCAGCAGCCAGGAGAGGGAGGGGCTTCCCCAGCCTCGTCTTGCCATTGGTCAGAATGGTCCGCATTGGCCTGACGCCACAGATCTGCAGTCCTGCAGAGCTCGACCCCCTGCCCGCCAAATCCCCCCACCCTAACAACTCGCAACTACCATCTTGCAGGCCAGTGCGTAGATGGGCCTATAGCAAGGGAGACTGCTGCTGGGAACTGGGCACCGGGCGGAACAAAAGACTCAAAGCAGCACTTTGAATTTGCTGAGAACTTTATTAGGATAACCAGGGTTCACAGGGAATGAGCAGGGCTTCTGGGGGTGGGGGACAGGAATACCGCAATGGCAAAGCGGCCTTGCATAGACACCGATGCGGGCTAGCGGGCACAGCAGGTTGAAGTGTGAGGGGAAGAGACTTAGGACAACTGGGAGGCAGCAGCCATCCCAAGGCCACAGCAGCCCTCCCCGCTTCGGGATCAGGGGTGTTCACTCCACACAGCACGAGGAGGGGGATAGAGGGGCCGTGGCCAAGGCATCACAATAAATACGTAGCAGCACACAGAAGCCTGCGAGGGAGGAGGGCCGAAAGGAAGGGGGGAGTCCCCCTTTCCCTCCCCCCCAAAATAAGAACTCTGCGATTACTAAACCATAAAAATAAACTTCAAACCCGTGTACGAACTTGGTCACCCCCCAGAAGTGCAATGTGGAGCCTCAAGGCCCTAGCTGAGGGGGAGGGCAAATGGGACAGAGGGAGAGGGACACAGAGGCAGTAGCCACAAGGGCAAGGGTGAAACATTTGTTTATCCGGTTTTGCCCCTCTTCCGGGGGTTGGCCCAAGCGTTCTGGACCTGAAGCACCTCCTCCACGTCAGAGTCTTCCCAGTCTTCGCCCATTCCTTCCTCCTCCTCCTCTTCTTCCTCCTCACTTCCTTCCTCGTCATCGCTGTCCTCATCTTCTGGCAGCACAGGGGAGAGAGAGGAAAACAACGGAAAATGGAGGGTGGTTAGAGGGGCGGGTACATGTCACTTCTAATGGGAACATAGCCCCTAACTAGGGCGGTTGGGGGCCAGGCACCTCTGCTTGGAGCAAGCAGCCAAGTGTAGGGCGGGGAGGGGGAAGGTAGGGTGGGATCCTAGCCTGTCCTATCAAAATGGATACATATCTGAAAGCAGCTTCTTCTCCTCCTGTATGTAGCAATGTGTGTCTCTTTCTGAGTTGCGACTTCGGCTGAATAAACCTATTCATCCCCAGGCAGCTCCCTCACTCCTTCTCCATAGTCTGTTGCAAACAGGCCCAGTCTGTCTTCTCCAGCCCAACCCCCCACCCCTGCTCCCACCCTAGGGCTGGGCAGATAGCGCTGCCTCTCCTTCTCCAAAAGAACAGGTGTCACCCGATGGGAGGGAATGGGGCCAGCAACTCCCTCAATTTCCCTAGTCAAGCTGCAAATGTTGAGATTGAGGGTACTCACTCCATGCCTCCTTCCTTGGTCCCCTGCCCTCAGTGGAACTTTTTGACTTCGAGGTAAAAATTCTCAGGAGTGCTTGGTCTTCCCCCAGAGGCCTGCCTTATGTCCAATAACCCTTCCAACTCTGTGTTTCTCCCTGCATTCCATCAATCTCACCACCATGCCCCTTTCCCTCCCAGGAAATGGCTCAATTCTCCAGTCATTCGAGGCCGGAACCAAACCTGGGAGTCACCTGAAATACCATCTTTTCCCTCAAACCCCATACTCATTTCTCAAAAGGCATTCCTTGATGAGAAAAAATGGCTTCTGTGGTCAAGAAGCTTGAAAAATGCTTCGTTCCACGAAGTTTAAATAGGTTTCTTACAGCAGGACTTTCCAGAGCCTTTAAGGTGTTAATGTACATGTGACTACATGAAGATATTCATGTATGCAGTATTTTCCCCGACATATGCAACCATTGAACCTTTTTGTGAGAAGCAGCTTTCAGAACTGGTGAAGGGTCCTCAGAAGACAATTTGGGAAACTGTGCCCAACATATGCATTTTCACCCTTCCAGGTCCTTGTTCATGTGATCCCTTTTACTGAGAATGCCCCATAACACCCCTGAAGACAAATGCAGCCTCCAATTCAAATGTGTCAGTTCCTTTTCTAGTTCTCCCCTTCCTCATTCTTGAGGTACAATTAGCTGTTCCCTCCTCTGGGGCTCACAGAGCACAACCTCCTCTGGGCTCACAGAGCATAATGTTCACTTTGCCCCCAGCTCCCCGAACAGGACTGGGAGTTCCCAGAAGGCTAGGGCTGGGTACAGAGTGTACTGAATTGTAATGTGTTTGCTGCTTTATTTCGCTCTCTTCTCCCTCTCCCTCTCTGCCAGTCCTTAATTTCCCACCGACTCTCTCCTATACCTTCCCTCCCCTTTGTATTTTGCTGTTGCAACCTATCTGCCCATCAGCTAGAACTGAAACATATTTCGTTGGTTTTGTTACATTGGTAAGTTAAATGTTCCTGGCCTTGCCTTGTTTTACAAGTTGCACAGATGCTTTTTTCTTTTCACCACAAGAGCAGATTGTGCTCATGTCTCGATTCCCTGGTCCTGGCCAGCTTTGCCCTGAGGAAAGAGAAAGGAGGGAGGACAAGAGGGGGTCCAGCTCACCTTCCTCACTGCCCTCCTCATCTTCTTCCTCCATTGATGATTCTTCTTCGAAGATGTTCTCTATCTCACCTTCATAGTAGCCCAGGTTGTTGATGTTAAGCTGACCCTTCTCAGGCTCTTCAATGGCATGCTCATAGTAATCAATGTCTCTGTCATCATCATCACTGCCTTCATTGTCACCTTCATTGCCGTCATCATCACTGCCTTCGTTGTCACCTTCGTTGCCGTCATTATCTTCATCATCGCTGGTCTCATTGTCTCCGTAGTCGCTGTCGCTGCTGTCGAGGTTGTTGCCACAGCCGCCACCTTTGGAGTTCTCACCACCATAAGTGTGCTCATCAGCGCTGTCATTGTTTTCGGTGGTGAGGTGGCGGTCTGGGCTTTCACAGTCATAGACGCTCTCACTGTCACAGAAACTCTCACTGAAGTCAGTTATCTCGTCCGAGGTCTCGAAGCAGTCGGTGGTCTCCATGAAGTCGGAGATCTTGATGTCGTGAACAGTCTCATTGTCGTCAGTGATAAAATCACTGTCTGAGGTCTCGCCGATAATGTCTTGCATCAGCTGATAGTCATCGAAGTCATCCATGATCACCAACTCGTATCTGTCCCTCTTTTTAATGTGGGAAAACCTGTTGGTTGAATATAAGTTTGGGGGGAGGTACAAGAGAAGACACTGAAAGATGGGAAGTAACTGGGGAGGCAGTAGGCTACAAGGGCTCCCAGGGACGAAGCTAGGGTGGGGCGAGTCCCATTTCTGCCCCTGACTGTATAACCTAAGGCCAATCACACCCCATTTCTGGGCATCATTCACCACTTGGAAAACATATTGGACTGAATTGTCTTAAAGGTCCCTTTTGGCTTTATAAACCCTGTGTGACACTAAAACATCACCTCTCAGTCTCTAACCCCCCATCACCTTTCTTTCTTTTCTTGCTTCTTTCTTTTTGCTCTGTAGCCGCCTTCTCCCATCATGTAGTAGCGCACAGGGTTGACCCAGAGGTCATTCTTGATAATCTGTTGAAAGAGAGGGGAGAAAGGAGAAAACAGAGCTATGAGTACAAGCCCCAGAATCTACTTCAGGCACCTAGAGGCAAGCCCGGCAAGGCCTTCCCAGGAGGGACTCCACCTCAGCAATCCTGTCGGCCTCTGGAAGGCTGTGATTTGAGAACCAGCTGAAGAAGCTGTAGTTGGTGTCCTGGTTCCTTTCCTTGTAAGCTTGGGGTTCCTGGCCCCGGTGCCAGCGGATTGGGGTGGAGTGAGACACCAGCCGGCCTGGGGAAAAAGGAGGCTGTGGAGAAGGCACTGGGCAAGGGTAGTTGCGGGTCCCATGGATTTGCCCTGGGGACTGTCTCTTACCTGATCGGTTGCACTGGAACTCCTTGACAATCACCATATTTGTGAAATAGGGGTTTGTCTGGAAGTACAGCTTCATTTTGTAGCCCATGGAGATATGTCTGAGGTCCTGTACCTGCTCAGGGTGGGGGTAATGATGGAATCACCACCCCCCCCACCCCCCGCCTCACCTTCAAGGACCAGATTCCTTGACTGGTCTTAGTAAAAACATCTTTGGCCTGACCTGCAGATTGGTCAAGTAGCGGAAGATGTCTTCATCGCGTTGACTGATCAAGACTGAAATTTTGGGGTGGTTGAGGAACTGCGGGAGGGAGCGGTTTAGGTTAAGGAGTGACTACTCTTTGAGAGGAGGGAGGGAAGGCCAGGCAAGTCAGGTCAGGCAGGGCGAAGCAAAAGAGAAGCTGGAGCAGAAATCCTTCTGTGTGCATTTGATGTGTGTGGAACAAGTGGGTACTTTATTTCCATGATACTATGTGGTGAGAGCTCGTGTTTATGCTTTGTAAAACCTCTGTATTGGATGGCCTTGCCATGGTTCTTACTTGTTGTGTCTGGGTGCTGAGGGTCTATGTCTATGTGATGTGTCTCTGGATGCTGAGGGCTTGTGTTCACAAAACATTGTGTGTCAGGGGGCTGAAGGCCCATGTCCAAGTAATGCTATATCTGGTTGTTATGGGTCTTTATTCACATGATGTTATTCACTAGATGTGAGGGGTTCTGTCCAAATTAAACTGGGTACTGAGGGTCTGTGATCATGAATACTTTGTATGGGAGTGTCAAGGATCTGTATCTATGTAATTCTGTTAGTATGTTAAATCCATGTGTTCCTAACATGTTGCATGTCTATATGTGTGTCCCCCAGAGATGGGATTATCACCAGTAGTGAATGGGATTTTTTTTACTCCCCTTTCCTTCATTTAACTCCTTGATATCCATTCCTAGGTATTGCTTCTCCTGATCCTTTAGGAGCTCCAGTCCCTTTCTAGCTCCCTTTCCTCCAGCCAGGATTAGGCTCTCCATAGCGTCTAAGCAGACACCCAGGCTTGAAGAGTCATGTGTGAGTTATGCACCCATTCTGGGCAATTTCCCCATTATGGTGCCCATTACTGTCTCAGAGTCCATTTATTTTCTGTGTGTCCCTCCCTCCTCCCTTCACCATCTATGGTCCAATTTTCCTGCTATGTGCCCCTCTACTACCCACCCCTTTTCACTGCCTGTGATCCATCTCTCTCTATTTTTTAATTGTTTTTTAAAGTATTACATATAGTATTACATATGTATGATCCATTTATGTTACGTGCTTCTTCACCCTTTCCCATCTGTGATTCAGTTTGTATGTTGTGTGGCTCCTCCTCCTCCCGCCCCCGCCCCCCCTCCCCATCTCCAATCCAGCTTCGCTGATGTCTCGCCCCCCTCCTTCCGTCCCTCCTCCACCAAACGTAGTCATTCTTTCAATAGAGGCCCGCCCCCACACTTTCACCCCGTCTCCCTCCCCCCCCCACCGCCCCCCTTTCTGTCATGGGCCCGTAGCCCATGGGTTTAGGTATCAAGGATACTGCTTTGACCCAGAAGCCTGGGATGTGCTGGATGATAAGGTCTCTGCGCTCCAGGTAGGGTCTCCGCATCTGGATGAACTTGCGCTTGAGACGGAGGAAGGCCTTGCCTGCCTTAATGTTCACCGCCTCCAGGTCTAGCTGAATGCTTTCCAGTGCCTGCAGGACGTACTGGATCTTCTCGGGATTTATCTCTTTGCTTGGCTTCTTCACCTTCCTCTGCTTCCTCCTCCTCCTCCTCCTCTTTTTCCTCACATTCTCCTTCACCTCCTCCTCATCATCCTCCACTATAATAATGGCCTCTTCCTTCCCCTGGAGGCCGGCTAACACCTGGTACTCCCGACCCCCTAAGCCACAGGTATCGATGGCCTCCCCACTAAAGCCGCTGGGCTCGGGTTCAGGCTCCGGCTCGGGCTCGGGCTCCGTAACCTGAATGTCAATCTCCAGGCTTCCCCCCGCCACCTCCTCAGGAGAGAACGTTTCCAGGCTCTCTGAGGGAGGGGGCGCCTCCCCGTACCCAGACTCGAAATCCGGATCCCAATAGGAACACCCGGCGCCCAGGGTGAAGTACGCGCGCACTCCCCCCTCCTCCAGAATGACATAGGGGGGCGGCGGGGGCAGAGTGGGGCCCAATCCCACCCCCCTCATGTCAGCCAGCACCTGTGCCGCCTCCGTTTCCTCCCGGAGCCTAGGGCGCTGCTCCGGCGGAGGCAGGGGCAGTCGCATGAGCGGCGGCGGCGGCGGAGGTGGCGGCGGCGGCGGCGCGTCATCCTGAGAGGGCTCGGAGCTGCTGAGGCGGCGGGCCTTGGCAGGAGGCCCCTCGTCAGGGCGGTCCATGGTGACCGCGCTCAGGGCACCGGCGCTCACCGCTTCCCTCTCTGTCAGGCCGCTGCTTCCAGTCACACCTGAGGCGGAGCGGCCGCGCCTGGACGCCACCAGCTCCGCTCGCAGCTCCGCTCTGCGCTCCCTCCCACGACGCACGTCCTATTCCCTCCGCGCCAAGCGCTCAGGTCCCGCCCCTCCCTGACGTCAGGGGCCTGTTCTGCCTCGCCATTGGCTGCCCGCTGCCGAGGCGGGCGCTGGCGTTCGCGAGACCACGGCCCGCTCTCACGCAATCTGCTTGCCAACACCCCACCTCGCCGCGCTCCCATTGGCTGCCCTCAGCTCGGCCAATCATTGGGCTTCCGCCCCCGCGCGACCGGAGAGAAAGCTGAGGGGCAATTGGCTGAGAGAAAAGCCTGGGGAAGAAACCCCTTTCCCTCACCCTTTCAACGTTTTGTCCAATGGGAAAAGTACCAGTGGTTCCTTTTTTTTTTTTTTTATTGAATCAGAGGGGTGGGGGAGGGGGAAATAAATGGTGATAGAAGGAGACTTGGCTTGTGGTAGCGAACGCCATACGTTCCACAGATATATTATAAAACCGTACCCCTGAAACCGATGTAATTTTATTAATCAATGTTACCAGTGATTCTGAAGATCAAAAAAAATCAAAACAAAAAATGAAGGCAGGCGCTGAGCACGACGTGCTCAAATCAAATTGGAGAGCCTCGCTGTCGTTCATCCATCCCCCCCCCCCCCCCGCTTCCCTCCCCTCCTTTTCCCTGCCGCAAGTAACTACGCACTTCTTAAATCTGCCTCGTCTCCAGTCCCTGCCCCCAGCTTTTGCCAGGCAGCAGGCTCCAGTGAGACCCCTGGGGGCTCAGGTTGCTCTAACCCCGAGCCGGGACCTCAGTGAAGACCTAGGGACTTTGATTTGAGGCCAGGTTTTGACGTGGCGTTTTCCATCTCTGCAAAATGGCTCTAGAAATAATCACGCAAAAAAAAAAAAAAAAAAGTAACATCTATGCGTCATTAAAATGATGTGATTCAGTTCGTATGCTAGATTTTTCTAGGTCTTTCTCTTCATGTACTCAATACGTCTTCCCCTCCCTTCCTCAGTATATACGGTATTTAATTGTATTTGAAAAAAAAATTTTTTTGGCCAGAGGGACAGGTCTCTGATGAGGCATGGTGGGGGTTTCTGGCTGTGGTAAAGATTCAAATCAGGGGTTTATTCCTCCACTTTGTAACTCTCTGAGCTTCAGCTTCCTCTCCTCTGAATGAGGTGTCCTTAAAGAGAAGTGGAGGAAACTACCCATTGCAGCCTTGTTGTAGTAGCGAACTGGGAGCAACCTAGAGCCCCATCTCCAGGGGAATGGGTAAGGAAAATGTGATATATGTGTATAAGATGACCACTAGAATGAATTAGATCTACATACGGCAACATGGCTGGATCTCTCAAAAACAGAATGTTGAGTGAAAAAAGAAACAGAACAAGATTTATAGCACAATACTGTTTATGTAAATTAAAACACATAACAATACCATATATTTTTTTCACAGATACACATATATGTAAATAAACACATGAATGGTGGATTGGAAAGACGTATGTTAAATACACGAGAGTGGGTGCCTATGTGGGAGGGGGGATGGGATCAGGGATGGCTGATGAAGGGGACAAAACAAAACAAAGAATAAAAGGGCTTCGCATGGATCAATGATGATATAGCTGTGCCAAGAACTGAGGAGTGTGGTCAACTCAATTCTGTGCACCTGAGAGAATAAATAAATAATAATTGAGTGCCCCAGGCAACAGTCTGGCTGGGTAGACTTCCAGGCTTGGGTTCCCTCCTGTGACATCCCTCCCTCTGAATTTAGCCAAAGCTTACCAAAGTCCCAGCTGCATAAAATGGACCCTTCAGAAGATCTCCCATCCCCGATTGAGCAGGCCATTACTTTGTGGGGGGCATTTCCTAACCCCATTGGCTCTCCCCAAGATGGATCCCTAATTCCCAGTCCCCATTCTCCATGGCGGTCCAGTTTCAGGAACACCTTGTTTGGGTTTTGGAGAAGAGACTGATTCGGGAGGTTGAAAGTGATACCTGGGGGCTCCAGGCTTTGGGAAGAGAATGGGGTTCTCAAGTATTTGGTCTGCCATGTTCAGAACCTGGGCCAAGGGAGGAACATCTGATGAGATGGGAATCTCCCTCTTGCTATATACATATGTACTTTTCAAGTTCTATCTCTCCGGCCACTCGACTTCCTGCTGCAGGCACATACTGTAGTTTGTCTCCTCTCAGTTAGGTGCATACATGTATGTGTGTGTGCATGCCATATATGTCTCCACATACAGGCATTTACTCACGCATGTGTACCAGGCAGGGGTGCCTCCCCATACAAAGTCACACAAACACACTGTCTCACTCAATCATACCTCTCCACATGTGGTCATGCAGACAGGACACACAGACACACAGACGCACACAGACAGACACACACACACAGTCAGAAAGAGAAAACATCCAATATAGCATTGTTCATTTCAGTTTTCCATTTACAAAATCCAATGGTGAATCCAGGCAGTTAGAAAAAAGAAATGGAGGAAAACCCTCCTGAATGTACCCTATCTACCCCACCCCCGTGGCCCCCCCACCCCACCCCCTGGAAAAGGCACCCCCATCACTATCACTGAGAGAACAGGTACCCTCCCACCCCCAGCCTCTCAGCCACTCTGGCCTGCCTTTCCAGGACAACTCCACAGCCAGGCTCATTAATGTCTCTCCTGCCTAGAGTGCCCTCCCCATTCTTCTGGGGTCAAGGCTTAGGACGAGGGTTTCAATCGGGAAGGAAAAGGGGGTGGATAAATACAGATCTGCCCCGCCCACAGAGAACCTGGGCAAGACCAGGCAAAGGAGTGCCAGCTTGGATCCCCAGGCCACAAGAACTGTCCTTGGTGTGATCCCAGAGTGGACTCTGCCCTGGGAGGGAAGCTTGGGATCACCCACCTGGGGAATCTGGCTACAGTCTGTTCCACTTTGGGAGGAGGTAAGGGTGAAGGGTGGCAAGTCGGGAGCTGAGGGCCCAGAAGACCAAGGGCTACCACGGAAGGGCTTGAGGGCCCTGAGGCTTGAAGAGGACAAAAAGAGGTCACATAGGGATGGATTCCAATCCACAGTGCCTTGGAGCTTATCCACTATGAGATACCAAGTCCCCCCCCCCCCGCCCAATTTTCATCTTTGGGAGAGTAGCATGAACCCAGGGGACAATTCTGGGGTTGAATTCCGCTCTGATGCCAGTCTCTCAGATCCAGCTACTCTGGGGAGTTCAGCTCTTTCCTTATACTTCCCTGGGGGGTTGATCCTGCCTGTATGGCACCCGCATCAGCCCTAGTGGAGCTTGAGTGGATTTCCACCCTTAGAAAGAAGAGTTGGGGGCTGGGGATCCAGGAGGCAGCTCTAGAGAATCCAGTCAAGCTCACGTCTCTTCAGCTCCAGGCATGCAGCTCACATCCTGCTCTTCACTAGCCTGTGCCCATCCCGAGGGCCCTTCTCCCTCCCCTCCTGGCTTCTCAGATGCTCAAGAAACACTTGGGATGTCTGGACATGGGTAGCAAGAGGAGACTGGGCTTGGGACCAGAGTTAGCCTAAAACAACATTGCACACAACATAGCAATTAAACATCCCTGCTCCCTGGGGACCCTGCACCCCCTTTGGTCCCTCTTGTCAACAGATCAGTTTCCCCCTAAATATCCAGGCCTTGCTAGAGGACTTGGAAGGGGAGGGTGCATGGGAGCAGAGGGGCCCAGAAGAGCTCTGGAAGTCTATTTTACAGGACAAATTTCCGCATTCTAGACAGTGTCAGAAGGAGAGACATTAAAGCAAGGAAGCCTGACTCCTCAGCTGATAGTAGAAAAACCTGCATTTTCACTTTTGTTTTCTTTTTCTGAAGAGAGAGAGAGAGAGAGAGAGAGAGAGAGAGAGAGAGAGAGAGAGAATGAGGAGAGAGGAGAGAGATTGTAGAAGTGGAAAAGGAGGCAGCAGAGACAGGCCCTAGGACTAGAAACACCTCTTTCCCAGTCCCCCACCCCTGGGGAGGTGTTGGCAAAGGTGCCTAGATTCCGGGTGGTTTGAGAGGCTAGGGCTGGAGCTCAGAAAGAAAGGCTCCTGTATGGGGCCCTACCCCTCCCTTTCTGTTAGCCCCATCATGGTGGCCATGACCTTCTCCCTGTCTGTCTGCCTATCGGCCTGCTTCACATGACACAGTAGGGTTCTCTGGGAGCCGGGGCACCTCCTGTGCCCCAGCAGGGGGCGTGAGTCCTCAGGCACTTCTTGAGGTCCTTGTTGAGCAGGAAGCAGACGATCGGGTTGACGGCAGCCTGGGCGAAGCTCATCCAAACAGCAGTGGCCAGGTAACGGTGGGGCACAGCGCAGGCTTTAACGAACACTCGCCAGTAGCAGGCCACGATGTAAGGTGACCAGAGGAGCAGGAAGAGCAGTGTGATCGCGTAGAACATGCGGCCCAGCTGCTTTTCACCCTTGACCTCGTCCATGCCCAGCAGCCGCCGGCTGGCTGCATGCCCGTTCTGCCGGATACCCAGCAGGGTTGGTGGCATGGGCCCACGGCCAAAGCCAGCGATCCAGTTGGCAGCAGCCTGGCCGGTGGCCCCAGGGCCATGGAATGTCCAGTTCTGGCTAATGGCTGGCACCATCTGCACTGGCTTCATCTTGCGGTGACGGTACTCAAAGAGGAGCAGTTTGCCATAGACAGCATGTGTGGCTGCCATGAGCACAGCCAACATAAGCATGAAACCCAGCGTGTCATTGGCCTTGAAATAACGATGCTCAAAGATGCACTGGTCCTCCTCACGGATAAACTTGTAGGTGCCCACGTCGAAGACGGGTGGGAAGGCCATGGCCACAGACAGGGTCCAGGCCATGCAGATGACGGCTGCACATGTCCAGAGTGTCATGCGTTTGGCATAGAAGCGGTGGTGGGCGATGGCCATGTAGCGGGTGACGCTGATGCAGAACAGCATGAAGGCCGCATGGAAGCAAAAGAGCACAGCCATAAAGGCCACAATCTTGCAGCTGAGCGCACTGAAGGTCCACGAGGAGCCGTGGCGCACAGAAGCCAGCACAAAGGGAAAGCAGACGGCAGAGCGGATGCCGTCGGCCAGGCACAGGTCCAGGAGAAAGTAGTAAGGAGCCTTGTGCAGGGCACGCTCCTTGAGCACCAGCAGGGACAAGATGGCGTTGCCCGCCAGGCTCACGCACATGATCAGTCCCAGCAGCACCAGCTTGACATACGCCGATGCTGATGGTGGGGACAGAGCACCGCTCACCTCCTCGGGCTCTCCAGTGGTGTTGGCCATAATGGAGGGCAGGGGCTGCTCCCAACCCTATGGAGTCAGCCAGTCCGGTACTCGATGGGCTCTGGGGGACTCCATCAGTTGTCCTGCTGGGCTGCACCTGCAAATGGGGGTAGTGGGAGAGACACAGACATAGAGACAGAGAGATGAGGGTAAGAGAGAGACAGAGAGGAAAAAACACACAGAGGTACAGAGAAGGAGTGAGAAAGGATAGACCAGAGAGATGGAAAATGACAACAAAGATATAAATGGATAAAAAATTGAGACAGAAATGGAGGGGATGAAAAGAGAGAGACAGAAAAAGGAAAAGAAGGAGAGAGAGAGGGACAGAGAGGGAGAGGGACAGGGAGATAGGGGAGAGGAGGAGAGAGGGAGAAAGGGAGAGAGGGAAGAAGAGGGAGGGAGAGAAACAAGACAGACAGGGAGAAACAGATGGAAAGAAAAAGTGAGGAAGAAACAGAAAGGGCAGTGTTAGCGTGTCTCTGTAGGCCCTCCCTCATGCCCCCACCCTGCTTACTCCTCGGCTGGTGTCAGGCCCTGGCCCTGGCCACTGCTGCTTCTACCCCATCCTTGCTGAGTGAGGACACTTCATATCTCTAGGTGTCCTTGGTTACCTGTTTGCTATGTTGGTGGGTGTGTGGGGCAGGGATGTTGATGTGGCTCTTATCCCTTTAAAAAAAATATTATTCATTTCAGAGAGGAAGGGAGAGGGAGAGAATCATTGATCGGCTGCTTCCTGCACGCCCCACACTGGGCATTGAGCCAGCAATCCAGGCATGTGCCCTGACCGGGAAGCAAACTGTGACCTGCTGGTTCATAGGTCCATGCTCAACCACTGAGCCATGCCAGCCTGGCTCATCTCCCTTTTTTATTGCCATCCATAGTAAGATTTTACATTGCAATGCAGCGTGCACACACACACGCGCACACACACACACACACACACACACACACACGTGCACACATGGCTGAATCAAAAGTTTCACAGAACAGTACTGAATCTATGTCTAATATACTCTCATTAGTTTCTACTCTATTTCATTCTTTTGGTTGTTTTTGTTTTCTTGTTAATACTGGTAGCCACTCATTAAATAGGTGTATTTATTCATGATCAGGAAGTGCTTAGCCTGCTTAAGGAGCAGTGCGAAAACCAGTGTGGTTGGACTAGGGCAGGTGAGGGAGACAGTGATAGAAAGTAAGGTCGTAGAGGTGTCCAAGGCCAGGTCATGGAGGGCTGTGGGCGATGACGAGGACTTGGGTTTTTAGTTTAAGTAAGGCAGAGAGTGTGAGAATATAAAGATGTAGATATACAAAAGAAAAAGAAAAAAAAAAGATGTAGATATGCTTGTGTGTATTCCTTCATTGAAAAAACATTTATTGCCCTGGCTGGGTAGCTCAGTTGGTTAGAGCATTATCCCAATATGCCAAGGTTGCGGGTTTGATTCCCAGTCACAGCACATACAAGAAGCAACGAATGAAGGCATACATAAGTGGAACAACAAATCTCTCTCTCTCTCTCTCTCTCTCTCTCTCATAAATAAAATGGTGTTTTGTGTGTGTGTTTTATTTTAAAAAAAGAAACCATTTATTGAGTATCTATTGTGTGCCAGGCATGGTGGATGCAGCTGTGAATGAGAAAAGGATCCCTGCCCTTGTGGAGCTGACATTCTAGATAAAAAAAAAAAAAGAAGATACATGGATGAAGTATAGTAGGTCAGATGATGATAAATTCCTACAAACAAAAAAGGAGGAAAGGGGGATAGGAAGTGTTAGGGGTGGGGGAGATGCAATTTTTGATGAGGTGGACAGGGAAGGTTTTATAGAGGTGTCATCTGAACAAAGATCCGAAGGAGGTGAGAGAGTTACTTCTGTGGGTATCTAGGGAAAGAGAAGTCGAGGCAGAGGGAACAGCCAGAGCAAAGCCTTGAGGTGGGACCACAGATGGTACATTTGAAGAAGCACAGGAGGCCACTGAGGATGGCACAGAGTGAGTAAGGGGCAAGTGAAGTGAGGTGCGGTCAGAACGGTGGCAAGGCCAGATCATGTAGGCATGGTGAGGACTTTGACTTTTATTCTGAGTGAGATCGGAGCCATAGGAGGGGTTGTGAGCAGAGGTCAGATATGCGATGACTAGGGATTGAACAGGATCCTGCTTGCTGCTATGAGGAGCACAGACCATGAGGACAAGTGTGGAAGTTGGGAGCCTAGTTAGGAGGCTCTTACAGTAATCTGGGTGAAAAAAATAAGAGCACCCCCGTGCCTTTTGCCCTGCTTTAGTTCTTTTCCTAGAATTTATCTCTTTTTTAAAATAAATATATTTTTATTGATTTCAGAGAGGAAGGGAGAGATAGAAACATCAATGATGAAAGAGAATCATTGATCGGCTGCCTCCTGCACGTCCCCTGCTGGGGATCGAGACCACAACCCGGGCATGTGCTCTGACCAGGAATCTAACCAGGATCTCTTGGTTCCTAGGTCGACACTCAACCACTGAGCCATGCCGGTCAGGCTAGGATTTATCTCTTTTAACACACTGTATTAATTTACTTAAAAAATTTCTTGCCGAAACTGGTTTGGCTCAGTGGATAGAGCATCGGCCTTTGGACTCAAGGGTCCCGGGTTCGATTCCGGTCAAGGGCATGTACCTTGGTTGTGGGCACATCCCCAGTAGGGGGTGTGCAGGAGGCAGCTGGTCGATGTTTCTCTCTCATCGATGTTTCTAACTCTCTATCCCTCTCTCTTCCTCTCTGTAAAAAATCAATAAAATATATTTATAAAAAATTTTCTTTATATCTTTTTATTAATTTCAGAGCGGAAGGGACAGAAATACAGAAGCATCAATGATG
Organism: Eptesicus fuscus; assembly: GCF_027574615.1. Taxonomy (NCBI): domain Eukaryota; kingdom Metazoa; phylum Chordata; class Mammalia; order Chiroptera; family Vespertilionidae; genus Eptesicus; species Eptesicus fuscus. Next base: position 128,171,737 of record NC_072473.1, read on the forward strand.
AGAGAGAATTATTGATCAGCGGCCTCCTGCACATCCCACACTGGGGCTTGAGCCTGCAACTCAGGCATGTGCCCTGCCTGGGAATCGAACCGTGACCTCCTGGTTCATAGGTCGATGCTCAACCACTGAGCGACGCTGGCCGGGCTTAATTTACCTTTAAATTTTGCTTTATTGCCTGTCTCTCCCTATGAGAACAAAAGCTGCACAGGGCAGGGCTTATAGACTCACACACTCCCCAATTGACTGAGGGATGAAATGGGCTGGTGGCTCAGGGAGGGCTGCCTGGAAGCATCCTGGTGGGATTTGCTGAAAGAGCAGCCGATCAATTATTCTCTCTTATCATTGATGTTTCTATTTCTCTCTCCCTCTCCCCCCCCGGAAATTAACAAAAATATATTTATTTTTAAAAAGTGATACATTCTAGGAAAAGAACTAAAGCAGGGCAGTGCCTGCGTGGGAGGGCACAGGCAACACTGGGCAGGAAACAGGAAGAATCCTGGCTGGGGCAGAGAATGTGGGGTATGATAAGATAACAGGGAAAGTTCAAGAGGGAAGGTGATAAGGCAGGCACTGGAAAAGATCAGAGTTACTTTTGAGGCTGGGATGAGCTTGAGGTTGGGGAAGGCGGGGTTTGAGTGGGTGTCTTTCTAACCCCCGCTCTCCCAGGAAAAAGTCTCCCATCTGCCCGGTTTTCCAGCTCAATCCAACCTGGTCTGCCACAGCTACCCGGGGCCAGGCTTTTTTGATGGCACCTGGAAATCTCAGAGCCAGTGGCAATAAGCCACAAGAAGGTGCTGGGGCAGGGATGCAGGGGAAGTGGGTTGACAGGTCCCTTTCAGCGGGCCCTCGGAGCCTGATAGTTCCCATAGAACTGTGGACCAGCCAGCTGGCTCTGTGTAAATGTGTACACACACACACACACACACACACACACACACACACACACACACCTACCTTAGCCTTGAGAGGAGACAGGGTAGGAAGTTAAAGAGACAGAACTGGAGTGTAAGAGAGAGTCAAAGAGACACACGGAGTTAACCGAGAAGAGAAAGAGATAGGAGCAGAGAGAGACAGACGGAGATAGCGAAAGGTGGGGGGAGAGAGCCAGAGACAAAGAAAGGGGAGACAGCCTTACACACAGAGAGGAAGAGATAAAAACAGAAACAGAAAGGGAAAGAAGAGAAAAGGAGAGTGAGACAACAGAAACAGAGGTGCACAGAGAGAAAAGGAAAGAGCGGGAGAGACAGAGGAGAGAGAGACAAAAATGGAGACAGAGATAGAGATACAAAAATAGAGGGAGAGAGACAGATAGACAGAAAGAGATAGAAGAAAAAAAAAAACAGAAACAGAGCCAGGAACGGAGGGATGTAGGGAGGGAGGGAGGGAGATAGGTAGATACTGAGGTAGAGAGATAGCAGGGGAGGGATAAAACCAGGAAACAAGAAAAGATTTAGAGAAATAAAGATGGGGTGGGGAGTGAGAGACAGATGAAGAGAGGGGGTGGAGATAGAGGCAGAGAAAGAGAGAGGCAGAAATAAAGATACAGATACAGAGAGGGAGACAGGGAGATAGACTAAGACCAAGAAGGTGGATAATGTGTACATAGTCCAGAATGAAAACAAAAGCAAATGCTAAACTAAATCAAAAGAAAAAAACAATAGCAGCAAAGGAACAAAACCCTGGTGTTGCTTGGAAAGCTGGGGCAATTGTGTAAATCACCGAGGAGAGAGTTCTTCTGAGCACAAGCTCAGCCTGGTGCCCAGACGCCTTTAGACACAGATACACAAGACACCTGCACACTCACACTGACGCACAGCCTACTGCAATGGAGACCCATGGACAGCAACTAGCTCACACATAGGGACATTGTGCCTGCACACACACACACACACACACACACACACGCGCGCGTACGCACACGGAGGGCGTACCATATACGCTGCCTCAGTCGCACAGGGGCAGTGTACCCGGCCTAAACGCCAGTGCTTCGTCCTCAATTAAGGCGTTACTGCCCCCTAGGGGACATTTTCGAAATTTGTAGGTGCATTTTTGGTTGTCACCAGGCTGGGGTGTAGGGTGTTATTCTAACATTTAGGGGTCCCAGGTAAGGATACTGGCGATCCAGCGATGTGCATGGCAGTCCCACACAGCCAACATATTGTCCCGCATCCCCTGGGACTTTGGATTTGTAATGAACTGAACTTAGAATCTACCTCTATTTCAGAGAGAAACACAATTTCCCTCGTTTTTAATGTATAGTAGGTCCTCGAATAAGGTTTCATTCAATGTCGTATGGTTGTAACGTTGATCAGATGTGTTTAGTGTTTAGGAACTTAACTCTTGTTGACATCACTCAGCCTGTGGTAAAACTGGTTTTGTTATACGTCATTTTGCCGCAGTTTCAAGAACCCATTGATGACGTTAAGCGAGGATTTACTATACCCGGAATTATCCAGGCGTGGGGCTAGGTTCACAGGAGACTGTATTCTGTTTTGTGGAGCACTTCCCTTGAGCTGTTCACTAGTTCAGAAAAATCTCAGCCCTAAGCCTTTGCCTGTCATTTTCCTGCAGTTTCTGCAAAGGGCAGCTTCTGATTTCCCCCTTCTCCTTAATCCACGTAATCAGTGTAAGATGTTACATGCCTCTAACTGCTTCATTGAATCTCCTGGGGAGGGTTATGGCCAAGCACTTACATACTGAAATACAAATTATTTTCTTATAAACCACTTTCCTTTTATTTCTTATTTATTTGTACTAGAGTTAATACAATATGACTATTGTATAAAATATTATATGAATAGTTTTGAAATTATATGTGGAGAAAGGTTATATTATTTAAGAACTTCGTTACAGATAGTAAAGGGGCATTGCAAAATGTTACATAAAAGAGGGTGTTGGGTATAAGAGGGCTGAGAATTACAAAGACAGTCAGACACACTCACACACATACTTGTGCAATGGTTCGTAAACCCACAATTATAAACCCCCCAACACACACACACACACACACACACACACACACACACACACACACATGTGAACTCTCAAATCCTGACAGATACACACCTGTAAACCTACTCACTGTCACACATAGACTCATATATCCCCTTTGTATCAATATACCTGATTATTCAAATTCTCTCACATATTCAGACAAGCTCTTGCAACACAGGTATGTAAACAGTGGCATACCTATATCATCACATATACAACCACTATTACACACATTAACATTCAACTTCAAAGTCACTTACACAGGCCACCATGCTCACATGCACTTGAACCTTGCTATACACATACACACAAAGAGAAAAACAGCCCATGTATACAATAATACTCACAGACATGTGTACACACACAAACTTGCTCACGATACAGATGCACTTACATGATATACACATCCTGCAACAGGTATACACCAAGAGGTAGTCCTGCGCATGTGTAGACAAGCCAAACCCTGCACACACAAGTGGAAACATTAGCAGATCTGCCAGGCTGGTGGGTACTTGCCACAGCAGGGGGCCAGAACAAGATGGGGCTCTCGTTCATCTTCACTGAGGTTATTTTGGTTTTCCCCTAAGTGTACAATGTTTTTCTTTTAATTTGATCTCATTTTTATTGTTTCACAACTCTTTTTCCTATAGAAACAGAAGGTTTGTGTGATTGTTGCTGTTATTACTATTATATGGTATTAGGTGTTCCTAAGAGGAATATAATTAGCTTGTTAATTTCCTTCATCGTTGCTTTGTTATAAAAGAAACTGTTTTCTTCTAGAACATTTGAAACAGAAAAAAGTAGAAAGAATCCTGTAATGAACCTCAGTGCACCTATCATCCAGATTCACCAATGATCACCTCATAGGGCCTTATTTCACCTATAACCTCATACACTGCCCCCGCTTACAGAATATTCTGAAGCATATCTATTATACCATTTCATTCATAAGTATTTTAGTATTTCTAAAAGAACACGTTTAAAAACATTAAAATAATATAAGTTTTTATTATTTCTTAGAGTATTCATTTACTTGCTATTGGTTTTTAATACTAACAATTAGCCAAATCTGATTCTTGGTGGGATTTCATAATTAGTTACTATCTTTTGTTTTTAGGTAAAAATATTGGTCAGTAAATGAATGAAGCTTGACTGTAGTTGAATGGAATTGGTTCATTAAAGGGAAAGCCAGGCTTTTATGGCTGTTTCAGAGTGCTGCTTTCTTAAGAATGCAGAAGACCTAAAATTTGTTTATTGAAAAACTCAGTTTTCAGAAGTCACAAAGCTCAGCTGACCCCTTCAATATTTTTTTTGAGAGAGAGTGGAAGGGAAGGGGAGAGACAGACAGAGAGAGACATCAAAGTGAGAGAGACACATGGATTGGTTGCCTCATGCATAGGCCTGACTGGACCGGGATCAAGCCTGCAACTGAGGTACATGCCCTTGACTGGGAATCAAACCCAAGATCCTTCTGTTTGCGGGCCAACACTCTATCCACTGAGCCAAACCGGCTGGGGCTCTTCAATGTTTTATATTCAAGTAAATTTAATTGTTAAGATTTTCCCCCCATCGTGATGGACTTTTTTAGTAAAGCTGGAAAATCAGGAGACTCATAGGACAAACACAGGAATTTCCTGTCCCAAAAATATCCGGGATGTCCCTAATTTAAAAAATCTACTGAAGATTGTCTCAAATTTGCATTTAGCTGCCCAATTAGTCCTTTCTTTCTCAGCCTAAATGTCTGATTTGTGTGGAAAAGTTATCAAAAGAAACTTCATTTCTCAGTAGGCTATGTTGGTCAACTGACCACAAAACATTATCACACAGAGAAAGATCTGGACTTCTTAAAGCAACTGGAAGTGCAAATTAAGAAACCAGGTTCATTTACACTGAGTGGCCAGATTATTATGATCTCTGAATGCATAATAATCTGGCCACTCAGTGTGTGTATCCATGTATATATATTAGAGGCCTGGTGCATGAATTCGTGCATGGGTGGGGTCCAGCCAGCTTGGCCAGGGGGAGGGGACATGGGTGGTTGGCTGGCCTGCCTGCTGGTCAAACTCCTGATCTAGGGGACAATTTGCATATTTGCCTTTTATTATATAGGATATACACTGAGTGGCCAGATTATTATGTGTTCAGAGATCATGATAATCTGGCCACTCAGTGTATGAGATGGATTAGAACATTTTTAGATAGAGCTTAACTAGCTAGTGACAGGATTACATGATTAACAAGTAAACCTAAGATGCCCCTCCCAGTAGAATATCACATGTTAGCAGTCTGCCAGGAAATTGTCCACACTATATTTGAAACCCAGGAGGTAAAAATAGGAAAGGGGCCACTTTCAATTGCTATAAGGAGATAGTGTGGACAGGTCAGAGGACATCAAGATGACATTAACCCAGAAGACTATTGAATCAAAGAATTTTCATTTTACATTGATGCATCTCTGGATGTTAATTAACTGTCTTGGTTCATAGGATTAGTCAGAAACCCTGAAGAGAAATGCAAGAAGCACTGAGAAAACTAAGGTTGAAATATTCAAAGTGATACATATTTTGAAAGATTGTGGGAACTGCCTAAGTCTGTGGACTGGTGCTGTTTTTGTGATGGCAGGAAGTTTATATCTGGAATTTGTTCTGAAAACACTGAGATTCATTCACCGAGGAGCCCTTACCTTATAAAGCTTGCCTGTATTCCGTTGGTGTGGGTCAGTGGTTGAGCGTCGACCTTTGAATCAGGAGGTTAGGGTTCGATTCCCAGTCAGGGCACATGCCTGCGTTGCAGGCTTGATCCCCGGTGGCAAGTGTGCAGGAGGCAGCCAATGATTCTTTCTCATCATTGATGTTTCTATCTCTCTCTCTTTCCCTCTCCCTTCCTCTCTGAAATCAATAGAAATATACACCGAGTGGCCAGATTATTATCATCTCTGAATGCATAAAAATATGGCCACTCAGTGTCTATATATAATATATTAGAGACCTGGTGCATGAATTCGTGCATGGGTGGGGTCCGGCCAGCCTGGCCAGGGGGAGGGGACATGGGCGGTTGGCTGGCCTGCCTGTTGGTCGAACTCCTGGTCGAGGGGACAATTTGCACATTAGCCTTTTATTATATAGGATATACACTGAGTGCGTTCAGAGATCATAATAATCTGGCCACTCAGTGTATATTTTTTAAAAGTTGCCTATAGGTTTAATGTCCACAGTAAATGATCCTAGGTGAATTTAATTAAATTCAAAGCACCACCCACCTGCATGTCAGCTTTCTGTGAAGCAGTGGGATCAGTACATCCTTCTCTGTTGCTTTAAACCTAAGTGTGAACCTAAGTGTGTAAGGATCTGGTAAAAGATTTATGAGCCAAAAGAAGTTTCAGCATTTCTTTGTGAACGATTATCACTTTGCATATTGGATGCTTACTGGTTTAAACAAATGGCTCTTTGAGCACATGAATAAAATTATATAAAAAAATTTTAAGATGCTAAAAAATATGTAAAGGTATACTAACAAGGTTGCTTTTTTTAAGTACAATGACAAGGTTTATGGATTCGAAGCCAAACTTCAAGTTAGAAGCAGTAAGTCAAGTATGGCTCCCTGGGTGATGGTTAGTTAGCATTAGAAGCTGAATACTAAAAAAAAAAGACTTATTAAGATGAGTGGAGTAATATCTGTGTCTACTTAGGGGAAAAGCTTCATGATTATTTTGAAATACTCAAAATGAAAATTTTCTGTTGGATTCAAAACTTATGAGCATTCGTTGCAAGAAATTTCAACATTACAGTTGACTGAAAGAAAAGAAAAAGGCATTAGATTTAAAGAAGGATCCCACCTTTGAAGCACAAAATTCAAACACTACGAATTATCCAAGTTCTGCTTATTGATGAGAAAGTTTTACCAATTAAAAACATACTCTTCAAAAAAAATAGAGAAAGAAAGAACGAAAGAAAGAAAGAAAATACTATTTGACCATTTGCTGCCACCTACTTAATGCAAGCAGTTTCCTGTTGTTGGTGACTACAAAGAGATAGAAGCGATCATGTAGCTATTTCGGGCATAAAACCTGGGTCTCTGCCTGGCCATGGCAAGAACAAGTGAGTTATCAAAGGGAGGTGAAAAGAGGAGGCACGAACAAACAATTGTTCCATTTCTTTGGAAAGATTGGTATCATCAGCCATATTCAACACTAGAAACTACATCTGATGCTTCAAAAATGGTACTTGATGACTCCAAAGCTCATGCCTTTGAGGTGAGCTTTGCTGATCTGCGGAACTATGCATCTATGTTTCAGACATTCAAGCTAATTATTGAGGGCATTGGGGCAAATTGTGCCTGAGCATCCTCCATGGAATGAATCTTACCTTCAACGACATGCCTTCCAAGATCAAGGAGTGGCAGGCCATGATGGAAGCTTATATCCATGTCAAAACTGGTCATTTTAATTTATTTCGTGTGTGTGTGTGTGTGTGTGTGTGTGTGTGTGTGTGTGTGTGTTTACCAAGAAACAAAATAACTTGATGTAGAAGACCTATGCTCAGCACCAAGTGATTTACCAGTCATGATAAAAATGACCATAAATGAATTAAATGACCGTAAAATAAATCAAGGCCATCATGACCAAAGTCTCAGAAGAATGTTGACCACTACTAATTTGCATGAGGGAATAAAAAAAGTTATAGTTCCAGAAGTGAGCCAAGTGTGCTATGAGAAAATTTCATTTCAAAGTTGTAATCAAATTTTGTAAATTCCCTAAAACTCTGCATTTTTGTTTTTCTTACCAATTTGTATAATATCAAGAAAATGTAAGGATTTTCTTTTCATCAAACCCCAGTACCCCTAAATTAAATCCTCTTCAGTTTACTCCAGTGTGCCATACACCTATTTCACCTTCTCTGTGTGGTGGGTTACTAATGCCCTAGCACATTACATCGAGTCACATTGCATAGACACACTAGCATACATAGATAGATACATGCACACAGGCACATACACACACGGAGATTCAAATTTGCATTCCCATTCAGACTTATATGAGCCGATAAGTGCAGTGAAGTGCTCTCACATACACACACCCTTCCATAGAAATACAGGCCTAGGCAGAGACACATTCACATGGACACACATACACCTACAAACCAAATTGTATGGACCCACATGCTGTCAGACACAGTCATGAATGCACAGAACTGACATTCAGACACAGGCAAGTCCTGCTCACATCCTCCAGATCCAGGCCTTCCTCCACCTTATGCTCTTACGCTAAGGGATTAAAACCCACTCTATTATACAAACCCTGCCCTCCCACACATACACATTCACATATACATACACACAGTATAAAAATCAGCCCTGGCACATATATGCACAGTACAGACATGCTTGCACATACAGGCACATCGCTCAGGCTCACTGCTACACACACAGAAGCAGGCAGGCATGGGGAGCAGTGCAGACTCATGCATTTACACGCACAGAGCCACTGATTCTTATAAACACAGATAGGAACAAACATTCTGATGCACACACCCATTCACACCTACACATACACTCACACAACACAGATACACATATCCTAGCACATGGCCAGATAGGCACAAATCTTTTATACACACACACACACACACACACACACACACCCTACATCATCACATATAAGCGTGGATACCAACATTCTTACATTTACAGATACTCACAACAGAGATTCACAAGCACACATTTATATCCTAACCACTACAAACGTGTTTATATATTCAGATAAAAAGACACTCTCACACATGCACACACACATATGCAGGCACGTCAGAAATGAAGGTAACACCTGCACTCACATGGACACAACACTGCCACAAATACAGGGTTGTGCACTCATATACCAGATGTCTGTGCACTGACCCCCACCGTTATCCTACTAGACACACACTTCCTTCCTCATACATCCACAGTTGTATACACACACTGGGACACATAAAAGTACAAACCTAGTTTTATGTACAAACACTCTCACATATAAACTGGATCTGCTCATTCTGTCATACATACACAGGGATACAGATATAGCAAATATGCACGCAGAAACAATCCCATTCACACTCCCAGGTGGACACATAATGTTACTTACACATCAGCACATGTAATAATTACAGCACAGGATAACACCTTATTTGGCACAGAGGACTCGTTATGTGCCAGGCATTGTCCTAAGCACTTTTCAAATATTAACACATCCAATCCTCCCCCTCAGAGACAGGCTGTATTATTACCCTTACTTACAAATAAGAAACGAGCTTAGTTGAGGTTGGGTGATTTGCCCAAAGCTGCACAGCTAAAAAATGGCAGAACTAGGATTCAAACCCAGAGTCTGGCTCCAGAGACCTTGCAGATTCAACTTATTCATGTGTAGAAACGCATTCACCTCATGTACATATACATATACACACACCATCCTAGCACAAGCATGTGCACACACAAGCCATGTACCAACATGCTCAGGTACAGACGTTCACACATACACATGTATGTGCTCACAGACACTCCAGCAGAGGTATAGATGCCCTAGGAAATATATATATATATAGTGAATGTGTGTGTGTGTGTATATATATGTATATATATATATACACACATATACACACACATTCACAATCACACACACAGACACACACACACTATCAAACACACAAAACACCCAGATACACCACCTACACAGCATCCAGATAAGTCCACACTCACATACAGATACACACGAATTCTCAGGTAGTTCCCCACCCAAATACACCAAACACTCTTATACAAACTAACCACATTTGCTCACAAGCACACCCCCTGACCTAGTTACACTCACACACCCTGCACAGATTTAGCTATACACTCTCTCTTTCACATACCCAGATAACCTGATCTCTTTCTTGTACACCATCTAGAGAGAACCCTACATATCCTGCTTAAATATACCCACTCTCATACACCCTGATCCAGCTAGTTGCACATTCTCTTTCTCACACACACTATTCAGATGCACTCCCTTTCACACACATACTCAATACTGACACAGCTACACTCTTGCACACATCCCATCTCAACACACCCGCTCTTATACACATACACACCTCAAATACACCTACAGTTACAGGCACTCCACCCAGATACAGCCACACTTACGCAAACTCCAAACTCAGTATAGCCACACTCTCACATACAACATTAAGATACACTCAAATGCACCCCCCAACCCAGAGCCCTCATATCCGCCCCAAGCACACCTACAATCTCTTACAGACATTATCAAGACACACCCAAAATGAGACACACACCATTCAAAGACACTACACTTACACACACCCCACCCAGATACTCACATTCACAAATTCCCAACCCAAATACATCCACACACAGATACCCACCTACATATAATCCAGAGATACCTACTCACACACAAATCCTATCCATGTACATCCAGACTTTCTCATGTTCTTTCTCTGTCTCTTTCTTTGTCTCTCTGTTTCTGTCTGTCTGTCTTTCTCTCACCTCTCCCCAAACACAGCTCCAGTCACATGGCTCTATCCAGATCCATCCACCCTCTCACACACCATCCAGATTCCTCCCATATGGACCATTGAGATATAATCACTCCTTACACACATCATCTAGATACATTCCACTACTGTCTAGATACATCTGCATTCACACACATATCCCACTGAGATATATCCAACTCTTACGCATGCCATCCAGGTGCATCTCTCCAGACACTACACTGCCTAGATACATCCAATGCTCTCAACCCCTCAACACCACCCACACACACTCCAAACACAAGCTTCCCACCCAGCTATGCCCCCAAATTCTCTTTCACACACACCAACCAGTTATACACCCACTCACATACATACACACCCAGATACAAAACCAAAGCTCTCACAGCACACCATCTAGATTACCTTAGCACACACTCTGCCACCCAAACATACTTGTGCTCTCAACCACCCATCATCCAGATACACTCACATTCAGGCATGTTCCCTCAAAATACACCCACATACTATCTCACACACAGCCCAGGCGTACCCCCCCATCATCCAGATACACCCACTCACACCCCAATATACCCACACTCACTCCAACCCAATTAAACCCAAACACTTATACCCCATCCAGATACACTCACACACTCCTCCTACCAAACACATCTGTGCTCTCAGACCCCCACCACACTCAGAAACACCTACTCTCTCTTACACATACACACAATCCAGATCCTCCTCCTCCTCTTAATCACCATCATCTAGAATACTCACAGTCCATACACACAATGCAGTTACACCCATATTCTCTCAATACACCCACACACACCATCCATAGTACCCTCCGATTATACACACATTCACATACGCCCCCATCCTCACCAAGATGTGCCCAAATTCTCTGACACATATACACCATCTAGATACACTACATCATACACTTCCATTGCCTAGATACATTTGTGCTCTCACCCACCTACACACCATCCAGGTATGCTCTCACTTGAATGCCCCCATCCTGTTATACCCATACTCTCTCATACACATACTCTACCCAGAAATGCCCACATCCTCTTACTCATACAACACAGACATATCCACATATACATCATTCAGATACTCCCACTCTCTTGCATCATCCAAATACATCCATCCTCACATACCCCACAAATATACACATCCTCACACATGTTCCCATCCAGCCACACCCAATCTCTTACTCATATGATCCTCTACCCAAATAGGCTGATACTCTCATAGTACCTCACAAACACACCATTTACATATATCCACACTCACACTCATCCTTCCCAAATAAAGGTTTCCCCTCTATCCAAAACTAGAGCATTCCTATGAAAACTTTTGTAAGCCAAAATGGTGTAAAGTCAGAAGTACCTCACACTTTCTGAAAGTTTGTGTTATGCCACTTTGCTTTCATGAAAAAAGCTATTACCTTACCGAAATAGGTCTTTCATGAAAGGGAAATGGCTTAATGAGAACATATGGAAAGCAGGGTATACCTGTACACCCAAATATCACACATACACACTCTAACCAGAAACACCAAGGCTCTCTCTTACATACACACAATGCAAATACTTTCTCCCTCTCCTTCTGCCTCCCTGCTTTCCCCATATATACTTTCACTTAAACATACACATTCACATTCACATCTAGATTTCTGCCTAGATGGCATAATTTGGGTGCTCTCTGTGAAAATCATTTATATAGATAAGTATATTCACACACATTCATGCATGAGTGTACTCACACATATAAATACCCAGGTGTGTACAAGCTTGTCAATGAGATGATGTACTCATATACAGACATTCTAACACACATAGACTTATACACACAACTGAGCATGTACACCTGTGAGCATATTCACATGCACACAGACTTGTACAGCATTCATTTCTCTATGTATACAATCAGACATGGAGACCTAAATATACTTAAAAACACACACAAATAACAGATGTGCACACCATGTATGGTCCCACATGTTCATACATCCATATGAGAAGTATGTAAACAAAAGAAGATTCATTTACACTTACATTCCCAGATAGACTTGGACACAAAGGTATGTCCACACACATGCACACAGGGAAGAACAACCACATATTCTCACATACTTGTACAGCTGCAAAAGAAGAATTGGTAACACTCATCACGACACACACATGCAAAGTCGTCCTCATACATACACACACAAACACACTTATAGGCCAATAGTGGCATGGACACACATTCATTTACACTGTTCCACAACATATGTTCCAGAACAAATGATGGTATATAAGCACAACACACATATGCAAATAATTAGAACTGTGAAAACTGGTACATTCACATATCTGTACATTCAGCTAGGTACACATACAGGCATATTCACACACATGCATATACTTAGATGTGCATGGACACAGGAAATGTGCATGGACACAGGAAATATTTAATGTACAAAATATTCACTCAAATGCACAAACAGCCAGATGTTCACACGTACTAACATAGACACATATATACATTCAGTCACATATCCACATTTATACTTAGAAATTCAAACAAAACATGAGACATGTGCACTCAAGTATTATGAAATGTAGTTATTCAAGCATACCACATTCAGACATGCACTCACACATAACAGCGTACCCACAAACAATGAGACATATACACAAATTCATCTATTCACCTTGCACACAGCCTTTTGTGCATATACATACAGGTACACACCTCCCCCAGCCCTACCCATCTATATACATAATCAAATGTGCACAAACAAAATATATTTCCATGCACAAAACATGTATTCACACACTCTTCCTTACCCACACAATTAGCTCTCCTTATACTAATGTGGCCATCTACACTAACATCTCCCCAATCAGATGTAAACCCATAGGGCTGTCTACAAACAAAATGTACTAAAGCATGCACACAGACATATACACAATTAAAAATACTGGAGAATCCACATGGACATTCACATACATACACATGAGGCCTACTCATACATATACATGACAGACACACCCATATAGAAGCATGTGCACGCACATACTCTGCCATACATGCATGGACATATACACATGCCTTATACTCACAAACATACCATTTAGATGCTCCTACACACATATGCACACATGGGCACATACAGATATAAACACGATCAGATACAACTAGGCATTCACTTATTTGGACATGTATTCCCAGGCATTCTGAAACCCTCACACTCACACACGCACACTCAAAGACAAATTGATACCACACACATACAACCAGACATTCAACAGGCTTATTGACTCAGAGCAACACACCCTCATCCAGACTCAGAATCAAACATGCCCATTCGCTTACCCAGACAGACATGCAAAGTCATACCCACTCCCCTATACACACACACAAGCCTACCCAAACATGCACACAATTGCACACACCTTCACATGGCCTGCTCACAGATACAGACTCATACACATTCACAGTGCTCGTGAACAGACACACAAACACAAACAGACTGCACACACAGCCACATTTTCATTTGCACATACACACCCACACTGAGGGCCAGATGCCTCCGGACCGCAAGCTGGGTCCTTTCCCTTCTGCACCAAATGCATCTTCAGAAAAGTCTACTCTAGACCTCAAAGCCCCACCCTTCCCTGCCCCCACATAGGGCATTTTCTGGGCCTCAGTCTTTCCCATCCTCCTCCTCCCCAGCCTTGAGGACCCTTCTCCAGCCACCACCCCCTCACCCAGTATTCCACCACATCTCCACACCCAGAAACCAGCCAGCAGACCCCACTGTTTCCCCAGCCCAGGCTCTAGGTTAGCAACTCTCTGGGACCCGTCCCCCACAGGTCTGACTGCTGCATGGGCCACACCCCAGCTCTACCCAAAGCCCTGAGATCTCAGAAGCTTCAGCCTTGTCTATAGGCCATGCCAACCACTGACCACAGGCCAAACTCTTGCCAAGTCTCCCCTCAACAGGGAGACGCATACATCACCAGGGCCAGGAATGCTGCAGGCTGCAAGCCAGGCCTCTGCTAGATCATAGGGGGGAGGGGGCAGCTCAAGCCTGTGTGTGTGTGTGTGTGTGTGTGTGTGTGTGTGTGTGTGTGTGTGTTTCTGCACAGACAGGGGACGGGGCATGTGCAAGAAAAGGAGCCTGGAGTGGGGTGGGGACAGGAGGCTTTGCCCACAGCCACCACTTATCACTCCCTACAAATGAGGAGCTATAACACAGAGCTGATCTGCCTCCACTCTACTACTCCCCATATGCCTACCTGCTGCCCTCTCCAGATCTCTACCAAGACCCTAGAGAAGAGGGGTCAGTGTCTCCCCTGAATAATCAATAACAATATTAATCATGAATAATCAGCAACAGTATTGACTATGAGCTTTGCTGACATTGCTTCAGAGCCACTTCTATACACATCTTTTCTTTCCATGCACCAACTCATTTAGTCACTACACACACCCATGATGGAAGGGTTACCAGTCTCTTTGTCAGATGGGAAAACTGAGGTTTAGTAAGGGGCCCGCTTTCACTCAAGTTGCAGTTTGGGGAAGTGCCCCTGGAGAATCCATACTCTCCATGTACCAGGCTTTCTTGCCCCTCCAGACAGAGAACACTGGCCACTATGCATAAGGCTATAAGATCTTGGGGTCCCAGACACAACATGCATGTCTGAAACAAAGACAGACAGCCTTGTGATGGAGGCTGGGGTCCACACTGTGGGGACAACCACGTTGTGTCTGGCCCCTGCAGTTTGATGTGTGGTGTGGTCCTTGTGCCCACAGAGCCATTAGACAGCCTAGGGCCTGGAAATGCTCCCCACCCCCACCTCACCTTCCTTTTAGCCCTACAGTGTGGCTTCCTCCCCCTAGCTTGGGATCGCAGCGATATCTTCGGTGGTGAGTGAGCAAAAGTCTACTACCTGTGGGGAGAAACAGGGGAAGAAGGGAAGGAAAGAATGGAGGGAGGGAGGGAGAGAAGTAGGAAAGAAGGAGTGGGGGGTGGTCTGGGCTGGGAGCAGCTTCCCTATCATGTCTACCCACTTGCCTGCTCACACAGACAGACACACACCCTGCATGCAGGCCAAGGAACCTGGAGGAGAGTGGAAGAGGAGGGAGAGGGAGAGGAGGCAGCTGCAGGAGGCTGAGCCTGCTCAGGGTGCAGGCATTGTGAGGAGAGCACCACCGGCTCCCAGGCATGCCTTCCACAGCTAGCACACAAGGAAATGTTAGCACAGCCTCTTGTCCAAATGCGACCATGATGATAACAGACCCCGTGCGGGGGAAACAGGTGGTGGTACCCTTTCTCATGGGACATTTGGGATTGGAAAAAGATGGGGATGGCTAGAGGAATCTCCAGGCTTGGGTGTCCAAGTAGCCCTTGTGATGGAGCAGAAAGAGAGAGAGACTAACAGTCAGAGAGAGAGAGACAGAGAACATGCAGTGATGGAGACTCTGAAATCTGTGTGGGGAGACAGAAGAGAAGTCCCAGCCCCCATCCTTGGTGGAGGGATGCTGACTACTTACCTGGGCTCCTCTCAGCAGGGCTGTCTTGGAATCCAGGGAGGGAGCTCAAGCTGTCTCACCCAGGATAAATCACATCCCAGGCCACATTGTGGGACCCTCCGTGATCTGGCGGCCAGTGACACTCCTGCTTCTGTTGCCGTGGATACAGCTGGGCTGGTCTAAATCGCAGACATCAGGGGAAGCAGGCACCGGAGGGGTGCACTGAGCAGGGCTGGGGGTGTTGGGGAACACCAGGTGGGCAGCACACAGCCTTGGGGTGCCCAGCTAGCTGGCAGGTGGGGGTCCCGGCAGGTGCTTCCCCCACTACACACTCCCACCCCCATCTTCATGCCACCGCCAAGCTGGGAGGGGGCCAGCGCTGGCCCCTGCTACCCGTCTGCCCGTCTGGCTGCCGGTCCCTCTGCCCCCCCCCCAACCCCCCCTGTCTGCCTGCTGGCCGCCGCCTTTTGTCCTCAGAAGACACGGTCCCCGCGGAGCCTCTGCCAAGCCTCTAGCAGATGCTCAGGGTCCGGGGCTCCTCCCTGGGAGCACTTGGGCCATGGCCTGGGAGAGCCCCAGGTTGAGGGGGCTCTCATCCAGGTTCCCCCTGCTCCCTGGGCCTGGCGGGGATGGGGAAGAGGTGCAGGTCCACAGCCAGAGGCAGCAGCAAAGGTGGTGTTGGGGAGGGGATGGACGCCAGAAAGGGGGGTTGGGGTGGAGAGAGAGGCTGGCCTGAGAGCTGTGTCCCGGGTTTTAGATCCGGGTTGAGGAGGGTGGCTCAGAGCATCCGAGGGGGGGTCCTGGTGCAAAACGGGGGCACCACGGGCCTGCCGGAGGGACCCTCCAGGTCTAGGAACCACCGCGGCGCACACAAAACCAGGTTCTAAGATTCCGGGACACTCAGCCTGAATAGAGCATCAACGGGGAGCCCAGGGCCCTCAGCTGGACCCCATTCTGACTGTCCGTCCCCCCTCTCCTCGATTTGCACGGTCCCTACCTCAGGGGCGGGCGGAGGAGGGAGGAGGGAGGGAGGCAAGGAGAGAGAAGGAGGGAAGGAGGGAGGCTGAGCCGGCAGGGAGACTCCCAGCCGCCAGCCTGGTCCTCCCTGGGGCGGGGCGGGGAGGGGGGGCTGGGGAGGCCGGGAGCAGCCGGCTGGCTGGCTGGCCGACTGGGTGGGGATGCTGGCGTGGCGGCTGTGCTGCCAGGACAATAGCTGGCTGTGGAAGTCAGACCCGGGCTTTTCTGAGATGCTCGAGAGAGCCATGCGTGGAGGTGGGGAGGGGTAGCCAAGAGGCTGCTGAGAAGGAACTCACAGGGTCTACGAGTGCAGAGGAGACCGGGGTGGGGGCTCTGGGGTTGGGGTGGGGCAGAAAGGTCCTGTGGAAGTTTTTCAAAGGCGTGGGGATGGGAGGGATGCTTAGAGCTCTTGAGAGGTGGGGTAGATAACCTTATTTAGAATGGGTTCTATGGGCATTTTCCCAGCCAAGACCTGGAGGTGGGCTGGGGGTGGGGTGGGGGCGGGCAGGGCAGGGAATGCTGCCCAGCTCTGAACAACCCCTCTCAGGAAATCTCCGGTACCACCCTTACCTTCTTGGGGCCGCTAGACTGCCTGGCACCCGTACTTAAGTCCATGTTCCAGGACAGCAGAACCGGACAGGTGAAGAGACAGCCTGGTAGGCAGAGATTTGAAGACAAAAAAAAATATTTCTGTCCTGAATGGACTAAATTGGGACCAAATGATGCCATAGTGGATCCTCTAATTTATAGCTTTCAAGAATCCAAATTCTCTCAATATAAGCAATTTTACTTCCTTTCTCCCCGCACCCATTGGTTCACCCACTTTTTAAACATGCTTTATGCTAGGCCCCGGGGTGGCTACCGACAAACGGGTGAATCAGACTTGCTCTCTGCCCTCAGGAAACCCTTGCTTTGCTACCCAACTGTGTTCCTGCAGCCCAACTGCATCTAAATCCCTTGGAGAGCTTGTGAATGTTGATCCCCAGACCTACCTCCCAGAAGTACTAATCTAGGAGGTTTGGGGTGAAACCCTATTTTGACAAGGTCCTCAGGTAGTAGCTTTTATGCCCACTGAAGTTTGGACACCATACTTGGAAGAGGGGGGGAAAAACCTATGAGTCAAAGATAAATTCACAATGGAACTTAAAATTTATTTTGAATTGGCAGTTAATAAAAATATTACATCTGAAATCCTGTGGATACTCCTCAGGCTATGCTTAGAGAGACATTTATAGGCTTACATTTATATATTATTACTTAAAAAATATATGTTTTTACCGATTTTTAGATAGAGAGTAAGGGAGAGGGAAAGATAGAAATATCGATGAGAGAGAATTAGTGATTGGTTGCCTCATGCATGCCCCCTACTGGGGATTGAGCCTGCAACCCAGTCATGTGCCCTGACCAGGAATCAAACTGAGAACCTCTTGGTCCATAGGACGATGCTCAATCCACTGAACCACACTGGCCGGGCTATATATTATTTTTTATATGAAAATCCATCTCAAGAAGTTAGAAACAACAAATTAAACTTAAAGAAAGTAGAGGCGAAAAAATAACAGAGATAAGAACAGAAATCAATGAAATAGAAAAACAGAACTATAGCAGAGAGACTCAACAAATCTAAAAGTTTTTCTTTGAAAAAAAAAAATAGAAAAAAAAAGATAAATCCCTGAGACTGATCCAGAAAAAAAATGTAGAAAGCACATAACTAGTATGAGGCACACTACAGGGGGTACTACAATACAGGTCACAGATACATTAAAATATATGAAGACAGTATTATGAAGAACTTTATACCTTCAATTTTGAAAATTTTGATAAAATGGGGAAAATGCAATTCACTAAAACATAAGAAAAAAATTAAATCAGAACAGTCCTAACTATTAAGTTATTGAATTTATAATTAAAAAGTTTTCCACAAAGAAACCTCCAGAGGCTGCCAATGGTGCACTCTACAAAATATTTAAAGAAAAAGATAACACCAATTTTCTAATTTTGCACAAAATTTTCCAGGGAGTTGGAGAAAAATTATGCGATCATTTCAACAGGTGCAAAAAAACGCATCATGACAAAAAACTTAGCAAACTTAAACTTGCAATAAATATATGGGAAAGTCCTTAATTTAACATACATTATCTACAAAAAACCTATAGCAAATATCATATCTAGTGGGGAAATGTTGAATACTTTTCATTTATGATTGGAAATGAGGCCAGGATGCCCACTATAATGACTTTTATTTAAATTATACTAGACGTCCTGGCTAGTGCACTAAAGCAAGACAAATAACTAAAAGACATGATGATTAGAAAGGAAGATATAAACATGCAACTTCATTTGTAGGCAATGAAATATGATATAAAATCACACTCACTAGAGTGACTAAAAAGGAAAAGACAATACTGAATGTTGGTGAGAATGTGGAGTGGCTGGAACTCTCATACAATGCTGATGAAAATATAAATTGATATAACCCTTTGGAAGCTGTTTAGCTATGTCTACAAAAGGTGACCGTATATACGCCTCATAACCCAGCAGTCCTACTCCTAGGTATATGCCCAACAGAAAAGCTTGTGTTTATCAAAACATACGCAATAATGTTCATAAAAGCATTATTTGTAATAGTCCAAACTGGAAATGACCCAAATGCTATCAACAGAAGAATGCTAAATAAATTGTGGTATAGTTGCATAGTGGATTACTATACATTGACTAGAAGAAATGCCTCACAACTACATACAACCATAAGGATGAATTCCATAAATATTGTACTGAGCAAGATAAACCAGACACAGAAGAGCACATTAACTATATAGTTCCACTGAGATAAAGTTCTAGACCAGGTAAAACTAATCTAGGGTGATAGACATGAGAATTGTCTTTGGGGTCTGAGTAGGAGGTCTAAGAGACTTTCCAGAATGCTAAAAATGTTCTATTTCTTGATTTCTGAAAATTTTGATAAAATGGGGGAAATGTTGAATACTTAAAACATAAGAAAAAAATTAAATCAGAACAGTCCTAACTATTAAGTTATTGAATTTATAATTAAAAAGTTTTCCACAAAGAAACCTCCAGAGGCTGCCAATGGTGCACTCTACAAAATATTTAAAGAAAAAGAGAACACCGATTTTCTAATTTTGCACAACATTTTCCAGGGAGTTGGAGAAAAATTATGCGATCATTTCAACAGGTGGTTACTTAGTAACAATTCGTTGAGAGCTGTGCGCTTAGGCCTGGTGTACTTTTCTTTATGTGTATTATACTGCAAGAAAAAAATTTTTTAGTGAAAAAGTCAAATAAGTAGATTGTTTCATCATAACGGGAGGCAAAAGTGGCAACTGGGAGCTTGGGGATGTCAGGGGCCATATGGGCAGAGGTAGGGGGAAGTGGAAGTGAATTAGAAGATGTTTAAGAGGTGATATAGTGTAGTGGTTAAGAACATGGACTCTGGCTCCAGGCTGCTTTGGTTTTGAATTCATGCCTCTTCCTCTCCTTTCCCCTCAAGTTCCTTCTCTATTAAATGAGGTCATAATAGTGCTTACAGTATAGAGCTGTGAGGATATATGAGGTAATCTTTGTAAAGTGTTCTTAATAATGTCAAGCCATATAATGAGTACCATGCACATCTTGATTAAATAAAAATGATGCCTACGTGAGTGAAACAGCTCAGACAAAAGCTTGGGGGTGGGGTGAGGGTTCCAGAAAGCCAGATGTTTCTGGCAATTTGTTGTGGTCTGGGTGAGGAATGCTCCTCCAGTACAGGCCAGACCCTGAATGACAGGCTAAGGATCTCAGACTATTTTTCTATCTTTGAGACTCCTGCTATCTTGGTTTACCCTCGGTTAGCTTCCAACGCACGTCTTTCTAAAGCCCTTGGGAGAAAGGATTGTTCTGGTGAGAACCTTGGAATGGCAAGGAATAGCAATAAGGAAAGGAGGGCAGCAGAGGCCAGCTAGACTCAAGCCCATCACCCTACCCTCCACCCTGAAGCAACCTTCTTCCCTTGGCAGGGGGAAGAAAGGGTTCTCCAAAAAGGCTTGTCTCTATGAGATGAGCACATAGGAACCAATAGGCAGAGCTGCAGCGGGAGAAGAGAGGGGAAACTGAGTCATGCATTTGTAGCCACAGTCCCTTATTTTTAAAAAAATATATTTTTATTGATTTCAGAGAGGAAGGGAGAGGGAGAGAGAGATAGAAACATCAATGATGAGAGAGAATCATTGATCAGCTGCCTCCTGCACACCCCATACTGAGGATCAAGCCCACAACCAAGGTACATGCCCTTGACCGGAATCGAACCCGGGACCCTTCAGTCCACAGGCGGACGCTCTAGCCACTGAGCCACACCGGCTAGGGCAGTCCCTTATTTTGAACCAACATTCTAGGAATGGGAAATCCTTGGTTCCCTTTTGCCTCTGCCCCTCTATTTACCCCCCATGTACAGTGGGGAGATAAGCCCATTTAGAGGATTTTAAAAGTTCCTTATTTCTTCCTGTTTCTTTCTCTGAAATGACAGTACTGCACCACCTTTGTGGGGCTACTGTGTTCTACTTAACCAGTCCAGGTTGCACTGAATTGGGAGGAAGCATGCCATGTTTTAGCATTCAATTAGGCTTAAAAAACACACACACACACACACCAGAACATTTTCAAGTGTGAAATGTAATATACAGATAGAAATGTGCATAAGATTTATACATGCAGATTAACAAATAGTTATAAACTATACACCCATGTAACCACTGTTCAGCTTGTAACTGGAACTCAAGTTCAGCTGCCTGCCATCACAAAAACCAAACTCAGGAGACAGATGCTAGAGAAAAAGGAAAGAGATTTATTCAAATGTTGGACACCTGAGGAATGGGGAACTCTTGTCAAAAAACCCCTTTCCTTATCTTGGTTCAGGCAGAGGATTTTATGAGAAGGGAGAGGGAAAACAGAACGAAGGAATCAAGGGAAAGGGGTTGAAAAATTCTCTACGTGCAGGCCAGCACAATCCATTCTGATAAGGATCTCAAGTGCTGGTCTGCTGTGCATCATCCTGGTCTTTGTCATTCTGGTTTTATGGTTGAAGGTCAGCAATCTCTTAGAGCTGGAATGACTGAAGGTCAGAGTCTGTATTTTCTAAAGTTAGTTCCTAGTATTCTTATACAAAATGCTGTTTATCTACAAGCTATGTATTACTCTCAGTCAGCATTTACAGAAAGAATGTGAAAAGATGGCGGGGTTGGTTACAATTCTCTGCTGTTACAAGCTCAAGAAATAGATATTAACAATATCCCGAAGCTCATAGATTAAAGATTCTTTTATTTAAAAAAAACACACAAAAGACTACATTTCAATCATAACGAATGTCCCAGATTGGTGTCTAAACGGCTGAGAATGTTTGGTACACTTCTCACCCATGTTTAACTGTCCTAGTTACTGAATCTAAACAACGCTTTTACTTTAAGCTTGAATAAAAATGCTTCTTTCCAACTTATTCTGGAATTTTTCTTAGTCGGCCCCGTCATTCTCTCAACAAACTATTTTTTTTTTATTATAAACATTTCAAACACACAAAGCAGAGAGTAGTAGCATGAACAAACACATCCACCACCACCATGATTGGACAAAAAATAAGATTCTACCATATTTATTTCATCTATTCCATTTTTCCTTTTGTTGCAGTATTTCAAAGCAAATCCCAGTCACCATATTGCGTTCCTATATAATCAAACATGCATTTCTTAAAAAGGACATAATTTAATAAAACCACTATGACATTACACTTAAGCATTATTACGTCTAATAATGTCCTTGGTAATGTTTAATAATAAGCAAGTCCACAATTACCCAGTTGTCTTCATAATTAAATGTCCTTTTTAGAAATATATATATATATTGCATTGTTTGATGTCTGTTAAGGGTCCCTTAATCTAGAGCAGGTCCTTCCTGTTTTTGTGTCATGCCCTTGACTTGTTGCAGTTATGCTACAGAAGAACTCATCTCCTGAATTTGTCTGTTTGCTCCCTTGTGGTATCATTTAACATGTTCTTTACTCCCCCATCTTTCCTGGATATGGAAGTTAGTGCTGAGGACTCTATTGCATTCAGGTTATTTATTTATTTATGTGTGTATATGTGTATGTATGTATGTATGTATGTATTTTGCAAGAATACTTCATAGGTGGTGCCGTGACATTCCTATTTCATCACACCAGGAAGCATATAATATCTTGCGGTTCTGTTTTTTTTTTTTTTTTTAAATATATTTTATTGGTTTTTTACAGAGAGAAAGGGAGAGGGATAGAGAGTTAGAAACATTGATGAGAGAGAAACATCGATCAGCTGCCTCCTGCACACTCCACACTGGGTATGTGCCCGCAACCAAGGTACATGCCCTTGACCGGAATCGAACCTGGGACCCTTGAGTCCGCAGGCAGACGCTTTATCCACTGAGCCAAACCGGCTAGGGCATGGTTCTGTTTTTAATGATGTTCAGATTCATCAGTGGGTTATGGTGGTAATCTCCTGATCCCTTCATGGAAAATTTCCCCATACACCTTTCATCTATTGATGATTATTGCCTGAATCAGTTATTTTATTAGGACTTGCAAAGTGGTGATTTTTCTAAAATTTTCTCACTTTCCTACATTTATTAACCAAAATTCTTATATAAGTAAAAACTTTCCTTCATCAATTCAGGCTACCCAAAATACAGTTCATACCAGAAAGACAAGGTAAAGATGTAATGCTGTCATTACAAATGCCAATATTAGAGGATGAAATTGATGCCCTATGGGACTAAAGTTTCAAATGAGGTTCTTCTTGTTCTTAGTGTCATTATGAACTCATGGTTTTTTGTTTGTTTTATTTTTTAAAATCCTCACCTGAGGATATGTTTCCATTGATTTTTAGAGAGAGGGAAAGACAGAGAAAAATATCAATTTGTCTCTCACATCAATTGGTTGCCTCCTGCACGAGCCCCAACCAGGTACATTGAACCTGGGACCCTTGTGTCCGCAGGCTGGTGCTCTATCCATTGAGCCAAACCAGCTAGGGCTATATATACTTCTACATAATACTTATACTTTGCATTCTCCCTTTCTTACTCAGAGTTAGTGGACTGGATATGCTGTTTTATACTTTCTGCAAGCCTCTATCGAGTGCTTATTATGTTCCCAGCACTGTGCTAAGGTACTCAGGCAAGAGCAATTCCACTTATCACCATGTTCTAGTGTGTTTTTCGGTATTACAGTTAATTAGGGCTGCTGCTCTTATCTCTGTCTCTCAGGAGACAGTGCTCCTGGGTGTCGCTTCAGTGCAAGTTATCTATCTCCCACTATCTTGCAGTGAGCACTGACAGTGACAAACACTTGTCCCTCAGCATGTCAAAAGAATAAACATATTTTTAATTACACAAGTAATGCATGAAAGCATGCATATTGTGAGATGCCTGAACAACACAGAAGTGTGTGGAATAACAAGCCATGGCTTGCCTTCTCTCTCGCCCAATCCCACTGCACTTGACTGAAGCAATTATTCTTTTGGTGGCTGCCAAATGGTGATTTTCTAATTCCATTATTCCTTCTACATTACTTCATCTACAATAAAGAAGAGCTTTCTCTTCTCCCCCATTTATTTATTCATTCATTCATTCATTCATTCATTCATATATTTATTTTTGTCATGTGGGTTTGTGGATTCTTCCTTTATTTAATAGGTTATAAACTGCTACACTCATTACTTATTTTGATGCCAAAATTGTCCCAGAATTTGACAAGTGGCGTCTTTCAAGCTCGCTTTTGTGTCCTTTTCATATGCCCACCGTTCTTTGAGCACTTCCTTACTTTCTGGAAAAGTGAGTTATTCCAGGTTCATCTTGTACTTTTCCTGCCCCAGCTCTGGAATCAGCCATTTCTCTAAGAATCCAGCCTTGGTTCCTTTTGGTAGAGATACCAAGATATAGGCACTAGGTGTGTTCAAATGCTACAACCAGGAGGTCATTGTTTCTAGGTGACCTCAGTGGGCAAAGCTTATATGCATTTCTTTTTTTTAAAGTGTATTTTATTGATTTTTTACAGAGAGGAAGGGAGAGGGATAGAGAGTTAGAAACATCGATGAGAGAGGAACATCAATCAGCTGCCTCCTGCACACCTCCTACTGGGGATGTGCCCACAACCAAGGTACATGCCCTTGACCGGAATCGAACCTGGGACCTTTCAGTCCACAGGCTGATGCTCTATCCACTGAGCCAAACCGGTTAGGGCACTTATATGCATTTCTACATACACATATACACACATTATCTATCTATCTATCTATCTATCTATCTATCTATCTATCTATCATCTACCTAATCTCTGTATCATCTTAAAAATGAGTTCATACTGGTACTCCAATTCTAATCCCAAACCACAAGGTTCATTCTAGCCTTCCCCCTTTCCCTTCTCTGACAGTGAGAAACCGGATTATCATTATCCACAATATATTTACTTATTTGTTCATATGCATTCAGTAGTTTCAGAACTGCTAGCCCATACCACTGTGAAAAATAAAGGTACTAGCTAGGGTTTAATATATGTTTATAGTCCTTTTTGTTTTTCCCTTTCAGTGTAATGTTATTCATTTGAAATAGTCTCATTTATTTTGTTTGTATTCCATTTAGTTCTTCCTCCATCCTTGTTGATTGATTATGTAAAACATCAACATGATTTTAAAAGTCAAAACTATATAAAAATTATACCCAGAGAAGTGTCACTCGCCCACCCCCTATACCCCATTCTCATTCTCTAAACCTTTTCCCTCCATCCTCTGTTGGTAATAAATCTCACCCATTTCTAGTTTACCCATACTGTGTTTCTTATTGCACAAATGAACATAAATATTTTTAATTTCTACTTCTTTCTTACACAAAAGATAATGAACTGCAGATACCCTATTGCACTTTGCTTTTGTACTATTTTCTTTACAAATATGTACTGAAGTATATGTACTTATAAAAACATTTTAATGGTAAAATAGAATATCTATATATATAAAAGCCTAAGCGACCTTTATGACTGAATGACCAGAACAACCAGAACGTCCAGTCGACCAGTCACTATGAGAGGGAAGGAGGAGGGGGGGAAGCAGGAAACCACGCGGTGGCGGGGTGCCGATGTGGAGTCAGCATCCAGCATCCATTCCTTCTGTGCCTGGCCTGGTGACCATCACCTCCTCTCCCAATCCCACTGGAGCCTTCGGGCCCCGGGCTAGGACAGGGAACTGGGCGGGGGGTGGGGGGGTGGCGGCGGACATGGCCCCTTTCCCAGGTGGGCTGAGGGCCAGCTCCCTCCTTGGGGGGCTGGTGGCCAACCTCCTGTGCCCCATCTCTCTCCCCAGCTGGCCAACCTCCAGCAGTCCCTCCCCACCAACCCCCGCCCCAGCCAGCAGGCCCCAATTGGCCCTGATCACCAGCCAGGCCTAGGGACCCCACCCATGCACAAATTCATGCACTGGGCCTCTAGTCCATATATTTACTTTTCAAGAATAATTATAATTTGTTTTTTTAACCTTTTTATTGAATTGGGGTGACATTGGTTAATAAAATTATATAGGTTTCAGGTGTACAATTCTATAATACCTCATTGTATTGTGTGTTCACCACACCAAGTCAAGAGGAATAATTTATACCAATAAACATTGGTATAACCACCACATAGATTAAGAAATAGAACATTATTAGTACCCTATAAGACCTTAGGTGACTTTTACTAATCATAGCTCCCTATCACACTGAATTTTATGATATTTACAGGCACACCTTATTTTATTGAGCTTTGCTTTATTGTGCTTTGCAGATTTTTTTACAAATTGAAGGTAAAACCCTCCACCATGATCAAAAAGGTCATGACTAGCTGAAAGCTCAGATGATGGTTAGCATTTTTTTAGCAATAAAATATTTTAAAACGAAGATTGCCTCTTTAAACATAATGCTATTGCACACTTAATAGATGACAATATAGTGTAGCCATAACTTATATGCAGTAGAAAACTAAAAATTTGTGTAAGTCACTTTATTACCATATTCACTTTATGTGGTGGTCTGGAACAGAACCCACAATATATATGAGGTATGCCTGTACTTCCTTGCTTTTTTTCAATGGTTAACTATCTTAATTTAGTTTTCGTTGTTGTTGTTGTTGTTTTTTAAATATATTTTATTGAGTTTTTACAAAGAGGAAGAGAGAGGGATAGAGAGTTAGAAACATCGATGAGAAAGAAACATCGATCAGCTGCCTCCTGCACACTCCCCCCTGGGGACGTGCCCGCAACCAAGGTACATGCCCTTGACCAGAATCGAACCCGGGACCTCCCAGTCCGCAGGCCGACGCTCCATCCACTGAGCCAAACCGGTTTCGGCTTAATTTAGTTTTTCTTTACTCAAGTATAGAACACACAGAAGTGCACAAAAATTATTGGCAACTTGCCCAGCTAGTGTTGCTCAGTGGTTGTCAAATTTATCTCTAAATAGTTTGTATGTTGTGATACTATTACAAGTGGTAATTTTTCAAATTCTAATTGCTAGTATATAGAAATGAAGTTGACTTTGAATATAGACTTTTATTTTGTAAGCTTGCTATACTTATTTGGTAGGATTTTTATAGATTTTTTAGAATTTTCTATAGAAAATAAAGATATATGTGAAAAAGACAGCATTTACTTATTCCTTTGCATTCTGGATACCCTTTATTTCTTTTTCTTACCATAGTGAAAGGGTTAGAACCTCTAGTACATTGTTGAAGAGCAGTGGGGTTAGACATTCTTACTGTATGGTTAATCATAAAGAGAAAGCATTCAGTCTTTCTTCCATAGAATATGATGCTAGCTGTAGATTTTTCAAAGATGTTCAACATCACTAATCATCAGGGAAATGCAAATCAAAACCATAATGAGATATTACCTCACTCCTATTAGGATGACTATTGTTATACATATGTAACAAATGCTAGAGAGGATGTAGGGAAGGCAACATCCTTGTACATTGTTGATGGGAATATAAACTGGTACAGCCACTATGGAAAACAGCATGGAGATTCCTAAAGAAATCAACAACAGAACTATTATATCATTCAGCAATCCCATTTCTGCATATATATCCAAAGGAAATGAAATTACTATCTTGTAGAGATATCTGTACTCCTATGTTCATTGCAGCATTATCCACAATGGTCAAGGTATTGAAACAATTTAAGTGTGTGTCAAAAGATGAATGAATAAAGGAAATGGGAAATGTGATGTATATGCACACACACACACACACACACACACACACACACACACACACACACACACTGAAATATTCAGCCTTAAAAAGGAAGTTCTGCCATTTGTGACAACATGGATGAACTTGGAGGGCATTATGCGTGGCATCACTTTATGTGGAACCTAAAATCAGAGAGTAGAATGGTGGTTGCCAAGAAGTGGGGCTGGAGTGGGGGAAATGGGAGAGGCTGGTGAAAGGGTACAAACTCTTAGTTATGAGGTGAATAAAGTCTAAGGATCTATAATTGAATTTGTTAAGAGAGTGGGATTTGAATATTCTCACAAAAAACAAGGTTAAGATGTGAGGTGCTGGATGACATGGTGGGATCACTTTTACCATGTACATTTATGTCAAATCATAACATTGTGTACTTTAAATACACTACAATTTCATTTATCGGTTATACCTCAATAAAACTAAAGAATGTTTTTTATTCCTTTTATTTGATTTATATATAACATATGTCTACAATTTATCACAATATATTTTAAGTAATATTATACCACTTTGAATAAAGCATATGAATTTTATTTTATTTTATCTTCATCTGAAGAGTGAGGACATTTTTCTGTTGATTTTAGAGAGAGTGGAAGGGAGGGGAGGGGAGGGCAGAGAGAAAGGAAGAGGAGGGGGAGGAGAGAAAGAGAAAGTGAGAGATAGATAGAGAAACATTGATGTGACAGAGACACATCGACTGGCTGGCTGCCTCCCACACATGCCCCACCTGGGGGCCAGGTTCCCAGGTACATGCCCTTGACCGGGAATCTAACTCTCCGCCCTCTGGTGTGCAGGCTGACTAATCACTGAGCCACGATGGGCAGGGCTAGAGTATAAGAATTTTAAACTGTATAATTCCATTTTACTTTTTCCAGCTTTTTTGCTTTTGTTGGCATACATTTTACTTTTATGTATGTTATAAACCCCACAACATATAATTATTTTAGGCTTAAAGTACTATCAATTTTTAAAGAAGAAAATCTTATCTTTTGTGACAACATGGATGGACCTAGAGAACATTATGCTAAGTGAAATAAGCCAGTCAGAGAAAGACAAGTACTATCTGATTTCACTTATATGTGGAATCTAATGAATAAAAATAAACTAACAAACAAAATAGACTCAGAGATAGAGAGAACAGACTGGCAGCTGTCAGAGGGGAGGGAGGTTGGAAGACTGTGTGAAAAGGTGAATGGATTAAGCAAAATAAAATGAAACACAACAACCACCCCAATAACTCAGACACAAACAGCATGGTGATCACCAGAGGGAAGAGGGGATGTGGGGAGGTAGAAAAGAGTAAAGGGGGATAAATGGTGACGTAAGGAGACTTGACTTGGGGTGGTGAACACACAATACAGTATACAGGTGATGTATTCTAGAACTGTACCCCTGAAACCTATATAATTTCATTAACCAATGTCACCCCAATAAATTCAATAAAACATAAATACGATGGTTTATATTTACACACATGTTTATCATTTCTGGTGCTTTTTCTTTCTTGGTACAAGTCCTAATTTCCATCTGATATCATTTTCATTCTGTCTTAAGGACTTTGAAAACCATTTTTTTATCATGCAGGTTTGCTGATGAATTCTTTGAGCCTTTGTATTTCTAAAACTTCATTATTGAAAATTATTTCATATCAGTTTTCAATTTTTGTTTGACAATTCTTTTCTTGCACATTAATGATGCTGCTTCACTGTTTTCTAGTTCCCATTGTTTCTGTTACATTTTATCTTTGTTCCACCTTACATAATGAGTCCTCCCCCGGCCTCCGCTTTGGCTGCTTTTAAATTTTTCTGTGTGTGTGTGTGTGTGTGTGTGTGTGTGTGTGTGTGTTTGCAGCTTTTAAACATTTTCATTTTAATGAGCCTTGGTTTCGTTTTTTTGTGCTTGGGAATCACTGAGCTTCATGCATGTGGGTTTACGCTTTGCATTAAATTTGAAAAAGAATTTCTGTCAATATTTTAAAGAGCTTATTGATTTTTAGAGAGAGAGGAAGGGAGAGAGAGAGAAACATCAATGTGAGAGTGAAACATCGTTAGGCTGCCTCCTGCACACCCCCTACCTGGGATGGAGCCCACAAGCAGGGCATGTGCCCTGACCAGGAATCAACCAACAACCTTTTAGTGCAACAAATGACGCCCAACCAACTGAGCCACACCAGTCAGGACTCTGGAAATATTTTTTTGTCCACCTCTCTTCAGCAACATCAATGTATATTAGGCTACTTGAAGTTATTCTACAGCCCACTGTAGCTCCATTCATTTTTAACAAAACCTTTGACAGAAATGGGGATGATGCTGTCCTGGCACCCCAGCCCCCAGTATGGGCCATATTTGACACCCTTTTCCTGACTTCCCTGGGGGGGGGGCGCTCCCCTCCCATTTCAACCACCTTCATCTACTTCAGATTTGAATAAAAGGGGAGCCCACGGCCAGGACAAGGGGTTGGCCGTGGGACCAGGAAGGATAGGAATCCAAGCCCGCTCTGGGCGGTCCACCCGCTGACCGCAGCTGTGGGGCAGGATGCAAAACTCGCCAGGAACAGAGGAGAGCAGGGTTGGCCAAACCATGGCCAATCCCAGGAATCGGCCACTCTCAGAACCACTCAGCCTCAGAGCCCCCATCCCTGGACTGAACCTGCCCTCCTTACAAGGACATGGTGGTGACTGCAGACAGTGGGGACTGCAGTACCCCAGGCCTCTCACCCACACAGTGGACAGATCAAAGGCTCCCTGTCACTGCCCACACAGCAGCTCTGAGCTGAGATTTGAGGCTCTGTGTTCCTGGGTGCAGCCTGTAGACCCTGTAGGGAGACATGTGACACCTATGGGTGAAGGGGCCCTGTGACCTCGAGGGCCATCCGGGGAAGATGTGTTCAGCTGAAAGGGGCTGGGGCTGGGGTTCTTCCTTGGAACAAACTGGGAGCTCCTCCCCAAACATCAGTGACCTGAGCCACTGGCCTCTGAAAGGGGCATGGGTCTTCTCTGCTAGAAATCCTCCCATGGCTCACTCAGAGTCCGTCAAAGTCCGCACATGGCCCAGAAGGCCCTACGTGTCCTGTCCCCATCACCTCTCTGACCTCAACTTCTACATCTCCCTTTATCATGCGGTCCCAGCCACACCAGCCCCCACACTGTTCCTTCCTCATACACCTGAGCCTGAGTTCCACTCCCACTTTCCCACTGGCTCTTACCTCCGTCTGGGATGCTCTCCTCTAGGTTTTAGCTCAAATGTCACGATCTTAGAAAAACTTTCCTGGACCACGCTCTCTAGAAATGCTCCCCTCCCATTTAATTTTCATCATAGCCATTAACAACACCTGACAAATTGCTTGCATTTTTCTGCTTTCTGTTCCAATAGAATGTCAGCGCCAGGGGTGGTGGGGGTCAGGTTCTTTCTCTTTCCTCACAGCTCTATTCCTAACTCCCATTATAGTGCCTGACAGAAGCTGGAGAGAATGAATGTGAAGATGGAAAATAAATGACATGGAATGAGCATTGCTAAGAAAGCCACTTAAAATAGGGTCGGAGCCTAATAGGGAAGCGGGTCCATGCACAGCCTGGGCCTCAGTCCTCAGAGCTGCTATGAAGGTGCTAACCCGATGCTGAACAACTGCTGTAAGAACACACAAGGGTAGAAACACCAATCAGAAAGGATATATGCACCCCTATGTTCATAGCAGCACAATTCACCATAGCTAAGATTTGGAAACAGCCTAGGTGCCCGTCAGCAGATGACTGGATCAGAAAACTGTGGTACATCTACACAATGGAATACTATGCTGCCATAAAAAAGCAGGAATTCTCATCATTTGCAGCAACCTGGATGGAATTGGAGAACATTATGCTAAGTGAAATAAGCCAGTCAATGAAAGAAAAATACCACATGATCTCACTCATTTATGGATAATAAAGAACATTATAAACTGTGGAACAAAAAGATAGATACAGAGACAGTAAAGCATCAAACAGACTGTCAAATTACAGGGGGAAGGTTAGGGAGAGGTGGGGGAGATAAGAGATCAAACGAAGGACTTGTATGCATGCATATAAGCGTAAACAATGGACGCAAAACTCTGGGGGGTGAGGGCATGTATGGGTGTGGGGTGGGGGGCAATGGTAAGATATGTACACATATAATACCTCAATAAAAAAATATCAAGAACAAATAAAATAAAATAAAATAGAAAATCCCCCCCCCCAAAAAAAAGAACACACAAGGGCTCTACCTCCTTCTTGTAGTTTGTACCTTCTTCATGGGCATATTGTGACGAAGCAATCCCTGCTCACCTAGCCAGCTAGGGTTCATTTGCGTGAAAGAATTATACTTTGTGTGGTTTGCTTTGTAAACCCCAACTTTCTTTGTTCTTTTCAGAGTGCAGTTTGGGTGGCTACCTAGATCTGCATCTTGGGGTTGGCAACTCTTTCTGCTCAAACACATGCTTTCTGTCCTTGATTGAGCCTGAACCTCTCCTTTGGTGAACAAATGAATGAGAGAATGACCAAATAAATGCAAAGTTGTGGCAAGAGGCATAGCTAGACATGCCAAGGATTCTTCTAGGAAACATGCTCAGGGGTGACAAGATGGTGACAAAGCCTGTGTCCTACCTCACTAATACAGTGTCCTTGGGGCCCCTGGGAGATGGCCCCTTCCCTAACAAAACCAAAGATCCTGCGGTCCTGCGGCCCTGCTGTCCGCCTCACCTATTGCTGACAGTTAAGGACGAGGCCTGCCCCACGCCAGGCTGCGGGCCCCAGTCAGGAGCTCTAGCTCCCCTGCCCCTTGGGGGCCTTTGGCTGCGCCAGCCCCCCTTTCCTTCCCGCCCCTCCCCCCATCAGTTCTGCATTACCCAGGGCGGCACAAGCCCTCTCAACGCCCAGCTCACAGGAGACGCAGGCCCCGCCCCCTGTTGTGCTATTGCCCAGAGCGGGAGGTGGATTTCAGTTCCGCCAGACTTCTGGAAGATCCAAGCCTGCCCCGGCCTGTGGGCTCTCCTCCTGACCCTGCCCAGCTTAGAGCGGTCCCGGGGCTTCTGCCTCGAGGAGCTTTCCCGGTTCCCACCACCAAGGGGCGCGCGAGGGGAGCGTTCCCTCCTGGGCGGTACCCGCACGCACGGGCTCAGAGGCAGGACTGCCGCTCGGGAGCGACCTGACTGAGGCTGCGCCCCTCGTCTTCGGCTCCCGAGCTCCACCCCCGGGTCTGACGCCCGCCCGTCCAGCCGGCCGGCCACTGGGTGAGAGATTGCTTCCCAGCGGCGGAGGGCGGGCCGGGCCGTGCTGGGCGGTGATTGGCCTCCGCCAGCTGAGGCGTGAAGCCCTTCCAGGGCGCGGCCTGGCTGCCGCTGGACCCCTGGCCTGGGCCCCTTTCCTCGCTGCCCGGGTCCGCTGGCCGTCCGTCCGCCCGCCCGTCCGTCCGTCCCTCCGTCCGGGGCAGCGAGGGGGTCGCAGCGCCGGAGCTGAGGGTGAGGCGCGCGCGCGGGACGCGCTTTTCAGCGTTAGACCGGCCCGCGAGCTGGACGCGCACCGCCTGCCGGTCCTCGCTCGGCCTACGTGGCCGCCGGGTCAGCGCGGGGATCGGCGCCAGAGGCCGGCGCAGGGCGAGCAGGTGACGGGCTGTCTCCACGGGCGCCCCCGCGGCCTCGGTTCGCCTCCGCTCCGTCACCAGGCGGTGGGGCGCCTCGGGCAGCGCAGCCTCAGTCCCGCAGGTGCCCCGGCTGAGGACGGCGAGGGCCTCTGAGCAGCTTGTGTCTCCTCGGCCTGGGCAGTGAGGTGCCAGGCCTCGGGGGACACGTCCCAGGGGCTGGCTGTCTGGGGCGGGTGCTCTCTCCAAGCCTTGGGGACTGAGAGTGAACGGCTGTTGGGGGGACTCTGTGCGCCCTGGGCTGAGCTCTGCTGGGCCGGGTGTGCCTGTACGGCGGGTGTGCGTTTCCTGAGCCTTGGGCATTTGTGCCCCGGGAGTGAGATCTCTGTGTGTGTGTGGGGTGGGGGGGGGTGCGGCCCCAGGGTAGGAGGTCTCCCAGCAGGTGTGGCTCTGGGCCCCCAGTTGTGACGTCTCTGAACTGGTTGTGGGCGGGGCGGTTTCACCTTAAGGTGCACAGTCCCTGAGCTGTTTGGGGGCCTGTGTCCAGCTGAGGTTCTCTGGTCTGTCTGGGGCACTACCTTAAGGTCCTGTGGTGTTTCTGCGTGGTTTGACTTCTGTCCTTCAGCTTGTGCCGCCCTCGTATTAAGGGGGTGTCTGCGCGCTTTGGGAGTCTGTCTCCAGGACGTGCAGTGTCGGCAGTGTAGGTCCCGGGGCTGAGGACTTTGGTCTTCCGGGGACGGACTGTCTCTGCTCTGTGGGGGAGTCTGTGCCTCCAGCTGTGAGCTCTTGGACAGAGTTTGGGAATCCGCTGTGGGTTGTGTTCAGTGAGCTGTATTTGGTGTCTCTGGGTATGTGAGTCTCTGGCTCTGGTACAATCTTTTTTTTATTGTATGATTCCATTTATTGTTTTATAATTTTAAAAATGTTTTTTATTAATTTCAGAAAGGAAGGGAAAGGGAGGAAGGAAAACATCAATGATGAGGGTAATGGTTGGGAACACTGTGAATGTGCGATATGACACTAAATAGCATACCTTATTATGGTTAATTGTATGTTATGTGAAAAAAAGGCCCTGGCCCGGTAGCTCAGTTCGTGTCTCAATACACCAAAGTTGCATGTTCGATCCCATCAGGGCACATACAAGAATCAACCACTGAATACATAAACGAGAGAAACAACAAATTGATGGTTCTCGCGCTCCCCTCCTTCTTAGCTCTCTTAAAAAAAGGGAAGAAGCCCTAGCTGGTTTGACTCAGTGGATAAAGCGTTGGCCTGCAGCCTGAAGGGTCCCAGGTTCAATTCTGGTCAAGGGCACATGCCTGGGTTGCAGGCTCTGGTACAATCTTTGTGCTTTTTGGTTGTGAGGTCTCCGTCCAGGAACTGAGGGTGTTGGAACCTGGCGGGTATGATTCCAAAGCCTGGAGCCCCGAGTCCTGGCTGCGTGTCCTTGGGCAAGTCCCGTGTCTCCTGAGCCTCCATATGGATCATAATCCATACGATGAGGCCAGTGCCCATACCAGAGAGTACTGTCCATCTCAGTGATGGGGGTCAGGAGCCCGGGTCGCAGTCCCTCTTCGGAGCCCCGCCTATGTGCCCAAGCACTGTTCTAGGAGTTGGGGGTACAAGGGAGAAATAATTGGCAAAGTCTCTGATTTCATGGAGTTGGTCAGGAATCTGGAACATCTGTGAGATGAGAAGTGTTAAGGAGAAAGATAAGGCCAGGTGAGGGGGAAGAGCCTTTTATTCGGGGTGGTCGGGGAAGGTCTCCCTGGAGAGGTGCTGCTGATGGAGCAGAGACTGGGAGGAAGTGAGGGAGAGGCCGTAGATGGCCTGAGGGAACAGCATGCCAGGCACAAGGAACAGCAAGTGCAGCAGTGCTGAGGGGGAAATGCACGCGGCATGTTCCTACAGGTCGAGGAGTCCCGTGACGCTGGTCAAGCCCGCATGGCTGGGTTTGACACACGGCGCTCAGGGGCGGTGCCTGGTGTGTGATCTGTTCCTCCTCCAGCCCGGGAGGGGGTCGGGGTCACGCTCATCTTCCAGACCAAGGACCTGAGGCTCCAAGAAGTGGCGGTGAGCGTGCTCTCCTGCTCACGCCTGAAATTGCTAAAAGAGGAGTGAAACATTCAAGTCCAGCTTGAGAGGCAGAGGGCTTGAGCGTCGGAGCTTCAGGGAGGACACCATCACTCCGAAGGTCAGCCGAGCGGCCGATGAGAATGATAGTGCAGGAATCACGCCCAGGATGACCTTTTTCAGCTCAATGGAGGGGAGGAAGTTATGGATGACGGAGGAGAGGGGCAGGAAGGGGCAGCTGGAGGCCAGTGAGAAAAAAGACAGGGACTTCCCAGTGCTGCCACGCCTGGGCCCGATTCACCTTGAGTAACTGATTGTCCTAAGCTGTGTTCACCTTTTCCGTCCCCTCCCCTTTGTCCCTCGTCCCTTCCTTTCTGTGCCAGAGCAGTGCTGTCCTGCAGCTACCATCACAGGTGCGGCAGAGCAGGGAAAGCAACGGGGGGGGGGGCAGACCCCAGCCCGGGGAGGAGGCATCCACACTGGGGCGCAGGCTGCAGGGGTGACAGAGCCCAGGCGGCAAGGAGGATGGCCCTCAGGGCTGGGAGCTGGAAGGCCAGCTGGCTCCGGGATGCGGTGCTGGGGGTGGAGGAGGTCAAGAGCACGGATGCTTCAGGGCCGTCAGCGTGTGAGGAGGGCTCTCTGTGGGGAAGGGCTGGCTCATGTACATCGGGACCCGTCACCTCGGGAATGTCCGGGGGCAATGGGAGCCATGACTCGGCTTTAGAAAGGGGACTTCCCAATGGGGGGAGGAAGCAAACAGAGCCAATCGGAGGTGCTGTGCTGCAGTCAGAGGCCTCCATGTGAACGCACCGTGTTCAGCGTGTGTGCACACGTATGGGTGGAAGGGGTGATGGATATGATGCATGTGTGTGTGTGTGTGTGCGCGCGCGCGTGTGCGCGATTGTGTACGTACGTACGTACGTTCCAGTCCTGTCGGTTACAGCAACATTCCAGTGGTAGCGGTACCCCAGCCCCCAGGTCCTGGCTTCTAAATACGCTTCTCCACTAAGTGATGGGGGCCAGCGCTGCGGGACGGAAAGGATGGAAGAATCTGGCTCCACGTGTGGTGCCAATAGTCAGGGTAAGCTCAGGGAGTGATGGGGGATGTCAGAGGGCACACAGATGGCTGGAAGGGATGCCCACTTGACAGGGTGGGACAATTTTATTTTTCAGCTTTGAGATATTCACATGTAACATGTGTAAGTTTAGAGTGTACAGCGTGATGATTTGATACACATTTATATCATGAAATGATGACCACAATAAGGTGTGTTAACATCTCCATCCTCTCACATAATTACCATTTTGTGTGTGTGATCATAACATTTAAGATCGACTCTCTTAGCTACTTTCAATATATAACACAGGGTTGGTAATTATAGTCATCATGGGGTACATCAGATGCCCATGACTTCCTCATCTTATACCTGGAAATGGGTATGTTTTACCCA
Source organism: Eptesicus fuscus (assembly GCF_027574615.1). Taxonomy (NCBI): domain Eukaryota; kingdom Metazoa; phylum Chordata; class Mammalia; order Chiroptera; family Vespertilionidae; genus Eptesicus; species Eptesicus fuscus. The sequence goes on from NC_072473.1 coordinate 128,209,207, forward strand.
GGCCTTGACAAACACCGTTCTAATCTGTATTTCTGTGAGATTGGTTTTTTAGTTTCCACATATGCACAGAAGTATTTGTCTTTCTCTGTCTGACTTACTTCCACTCAGCATAGTCCCGTCAAAGTCCACCTATAGTTGCAAAAAGCATGATTTTCTTCTATGTTATGGTTGGATAAGACCGTGTGTGTGTGTGTGTGTGTGTGTGTGTGTGTGTGTGTGTGAAGAGAGAGAGAGAGAGAGAGAGAGAGAGAGAGAACGAGTGTGTACCTCTGCCATGGGACGTGGATGCCCAGGGTGGCTCAGTGTCAGCCGTGGCTCCTGGCTCCTGGAACCGGGCCTGCTCTGTGAGAACCAGCCCTCTCCAGGCTAGGACACGGAAGGAACGGACCAGGCGGGCCCCTCAGCTGCTGGAGAAAGCTGTGGGACTTGGGACGGCAGCTCAGATCGGGGACAGGACAGCTGAAAGCAGGAGAGGGAGAGAGGGTCTCCTCAGGCCAGGTCAGTGTCTCCCAGGGGAAGGGAGGACATTTGCCCAAGTTCCGGTTGCTGTGGGCTGCGGGAGTGGAGTTGGGTGCGGGAAAGGACCAGAGGCTGAGAGGGTGGGGATAATGGTCCCTCATCTCACTTCCTGGGTCTTACCTGGTCCCGGAGAAAAGCCGGTGCCAGTCTGGGGTCTAACCTGTCATCTCCTGTGCCCACCTCCATCCACCGGCCATGGGAGAAGGGGTTGGACATCAAGTGCTCCTTCCTTCGGGAGGAAGGCCAGGGGGGTTGCGATGTCTCCGCAGAGGTCCCCGCCCTGCCGTCGGCTCTCGTGTTCATGGTGTTCTCTGCCTCTGAGGCTTCCGCTTGGTCTCCTCAGCCGTGTTCTCACGGGAAGGAGTCAGTCCATTAGAGACCGGCCGGCTACCAGAGGGTTTGATAATGTTCCGAGAGCTTCCTGGCAGAGTGAACCTCGCCGTCTCTAGGGCACTGTGGTGGCCACCGCGGTGGGCGTCCCTGGTGTGGATGGGGGGGGGGGGGGGGTGCGCATTTTTAAGTTCCTGGGTTCCCACCTATGTGGACAGCTTGTCTGGGAACCAGTGGGACGGGGCAATGGCCTTGTTCCTGCTGCCAGGCTTCCCTGTCCGTTGTGAGGGTGGAGAAGCGGCCACCGCCCGGGCCTTCTCCGATGCCCAAGCCCAGGGCAGGACGCCCAGGCCCGCGGCTGCCGTGCTGTCGGCTGCACTGAGGAGGCTCTCCGAGCGGCACCTCCACGAAGGGTGCTGGTCCCGTCCTGTCCGGCTTCCGCCTAAAGGATTTCCGACGCACTCAGCTGTCTATGGGCTGTGCGGTCCCTCGTCTGTGTTCCGTTGGCTGTGAAGCGAAATCCTTTGGTGGCCATGGGGTCTGAGCCCTGATGGAATAAACCCACAACACAGTGAGCTTCGCCCAACGCCCCCAGGCCCGTGGCTCCCCACGTCCCGCTGGGGGACACTGCGCACGTTCGTTACCACATCTGGGCCTGCGTTCTCCGTTAGTGCAGCGGAGACACTCGCTGGCGGTAACATAGCAGCGACTTCAGCCCAGCCGTGGGCGGCCCCAACTGTCCATCTGGTAACTGAGTCGGTTGCCAAGTGACCAGCGGGCGGTGGTCGTGCGTACGGCATGGGTACCCTGGACAAAGGGACGCGTCACCGTGGGGTGGGATGTGGACTGGATGGCGAGAGATGGCTTCACACGATTCGGAATGATGTGCCCTTTGAAACATATGCATTGCTTGTGTCTGGATTTTTTCCAAAGGACTTTCACTGCCGCTTAGATTTCTATAAAAGACGTGGGACTGGGCACACTCTTTCACCCGGGAGAGTTTTCGTACTTTACGGGTTTTGCATAAATGAGTCCCTCGCTCTAAGTTGTTGCATTTGTATCTGTAGAGTTGGATGTAGCGATACCATATTGCCCTTCCTCTTTGCTGGGTCTGGTGGAAAACCACCCCTTTCATTCCTCCTACTGGTAACTTGTTTCTCTCTCATCTACTAGGGGTTTATTAATCCTTTCAGAGAACCAGTTCTGATGTACCTGGGTTTATTTTTTCTGTTAGAAATTCCATTTTCTGTTCTTATTTTTACTCAAATAAATTTATGCTGCAGTAAATTTTTATTTCCATATAAATAAAAGGAACCCAGGAACTTGAAAATGTGCACCCCCCCTTCTCCATAGTCTTGAGGAACCTACTGACTGTACGAACAACCAATTAGGATGAAGGTGAACATTAAAAGGGTGTGTCAGCCTGGCCGGCATAGCTCAAGCGTTGAGCATCGACCTATGAACCAGGAGGTCACGACCCTGTCAGGGCACATGCCTGCATTGTGGGCTCGATCCCCAGTGGGAGGAGGGCATGCAGGAGGCAGCTGATCCATGATTTTCTCTCATCGTTGAAGTTTCTCTCTCTCTCTCCCTCTCCCTTCCTCTGAAATCAATAAAAGTCTATTTTTTTAAATACATGGGTGTGTCAGGGTGGTGCAAATGCTTAGAACTAGTAAAAGTCTACTTTTTGAAAGTCTGGGGGTGCTTACGAGAAGGACACCGGTTAGTCACACAGGATTGCTGTTAAATTACGGCTGGGATCAGTTGTAACAGGTCAGCAGGGCATTTCCATGGCCCGTCATTGTGCATTCCAGGTCCTCTCTGGAGGCGTTCCTGGACCGCTTTTCTAAAACCCTGCACGGGAGCCATCAGTGTTGGGAGGTGTTGAGGTGTATTGTCCCGTGTAACACGCAGAAGGATCCGGGGGTAGGGCTCATTATTCTCCCCACTGCACAGCTTGGAAACCTGGGGGCAGAAGGAAGATGACAGTGCTGGCTTTCTTCCTTCTTCTACCACCATGTGGTGCAGTCTGGCTTCATCGGGCTCTTGGAGAACCTTCTTCGCCTTCCTGTCCAGACCCAAGGGCCGCCGGGAGCTGGGAGCAGGGACCAGGCCTTCCTGGATCCACTCCAGGACACAGCTCGGCGTTGATTCCTGCATCTTCCCCGAAGGCCTCAGAAGAGTCTTCCCGGGAAGTCTCGGCAGCCTCTCCTCCCTCCTCTCAGAACTGCCAATGGGGGGCCTCGGTGCAGGGAGCCCCAGTCCTGGCACCACCTGCCCTGCCCCCCTACCGGAGGGACTGCTCCAGCAGCAGCATCAAGGGCAGGAAACCCCGCAAAGGGGCCGTGGGGAGGGTCAGCATCCCCTCAGAGCAAGAAAGCATTTCTCGGGCCCCTGAGGTGGAGACACGTTGCTCCCGCGGCCACTTCTCGGGCTCAGAGGGAAGCCAGAGTCTCTTCCTCAGGTGGTGGAGATCGGGTTCGATTTAGGTGTGAATGTCGGCTCTGCCCGATCCCGGGGCGGGTGTTGGGGGGCTGCCTGCAGAGAGGGAGGGGGCCCCACTTGCTCCCTCCTGGGAAAGCCTCCCGCAGGGCCTTGCGGGCTTGAGGCTCAGCCTGGGCCCCAATGGGCACGGCCGTCTGCCAGAAGGGCTGCTCGACAGCAGCCAGGAGAGGACAAGCTCGACCTGGAGGGGCGGCAGGAGAGCAAAAGAATGTTCCAGAGGCTCCTCGAACGGCGGCTGAAGGACAACTGACCATCGCACCTCACCTGACGGATGCCGGGCGGGGTTCCTTTTGGGGGCCGAACCGTAAGCAGTGGTCGGAGGATTCACTCAACCAGTTTGTGGCTGAAACCCTTCCAGCATGAGCGCTGCTCGGATCCCAGGAAGGTCCTGGCCTTCTGGCAGGAAGGGGACCGCCCGCAGCATTCGGAGGCCGAGAGACTGCGCGGCTGCGGGGCTCAGCTCCTGTGTCAGGGCTCCGGGATGCAGCAGTCACTTCACGCCGGGCTCTGTCTGCCCGTACGCTGCTCTCCTGCGACAGGAAGGGTCTGCAGTGCGAAGGCCCTGGCGATGCCCAGGCGTGTTGTGCCATTGCATCGACGGCCTCCAAGCTGCAGCCCTGTGCGTGCTCGCAGGCACGTGTGCCAGTACGGGATTGGTCTCGCGAACCTCTCAAATAAATGGTGAGGGGAAAACTGGACAGGTACGTGCAAAAATCATAAACTAGACCACCAACTCACACAGACACAAGAGTACACTCAAAATGGATAGAGCGCTTAAATGTAAGACGGGAAACCTTAAAAATCCTTGAAGAAAGCCTAGGCCGCAATCCTATCAGACATTTCACTTAGCAATATTTTCGCTGATACAACCCCTAGGGCAAGAAAAACACAGGAAAAAAAACAAACAAATGGGACTGACTGCATCTAAATAAAAAGCTCCTGCACAGCAAAAGAAACCGGGATCAAAATCACATGGGAACGCATTGTATAGGAGAACATATTTGCCAATGATACTTCTGAGAAGGGGCCAATTTCCAGAATATATAAAGTTCTCATACAGTTCAACAAAAGGAAGACAAAAACCATCAAAAAATGGGAAGAGCACCTAAATAGACACTCCTCCAAAGAGACCATAGAAATGGCCAAGAGACATATGCAGAAATGCTCAGCATCACTAATCGGCAGAGAGATGCAACCTAAAACGACAGTGAGGTAGCAGCTCCACCTGCCAAAGTGGCTGCCATCAATAACCACAAACAACAAGTGCTGGTGAGGATGTGGAGAAAAGGACCCTGGTACAAGCACTACAGAAAACGGCGGAGTTTCCTCAAAAATTAAAAACGGAACTGCTATTAGACCCAGTGATCCCACTTCTAGGAATGTATCCTAAGAATCCCGAAACACCCATCGGACAGAGTATATGCACCCCTATGTTCATAGCAGCACAATTCACCATAGCTAAGACATGGAAACAGGCCTAGTGCCCATCAGTAGATGAATGGATTAGAAAACTGTGGTACATCTACACCGTGGAACACTATGCAGCTGTAAAAAGAAGGGTCTCTTACCCTTTGAGACAGCACGGAGGGACCTGGAGAGTATCACGCTGAGTGAAATAAGCCAGTCAGAGAAAGACAAGTATCACATGATCTCACGCATATGTGGAATCTAATGAACAAAATAAACTGACACCCAAAATAGATCCAGAGACATGGAAGCATGGAACAGACTACGCATCCTCGGAGGGAAGGAGGGCGGAGAGATCAATCAAAGAACTTATAAGAAAGTATGCATAAACCATGGACACAGACAATAGTGGGGTGAAGGCCTGGGGAGCGGCAGGAGTGGGGAGGGGTCCATGGGGGGAAAAGGGAGCCACCTGCAATACTTTCAGTGATAAAGACACAGTGAAAAGGAAGTGTGGAAAGGGGATGTGGGATGGGAACGTGGGGGTTCACCATGGGTCTTTGTGTGCGCCATTATGAATGGGACCCACATGCAGGGAAATGTTCCCTGCTCCCTGCCACTGAGTGGCATTCCCCCTAGGACAGTGGTTGGCAAACAGCGGCTCACGAGCCTCATGTGGCTTGCGAGCCGCAGTTTGCTGACCACTGCCCTAGGAGGAGTTCTGATGGATAACTTCCTCCTGGGACCCAATGAAGCTACGAGTTCAAGGAAGCGAACTTTAGAACTGAGATTTCTTCACCCATGCTGGCTGGTTCTTGGTCAGGCCTGCGGCCACCACATTGAAGTCCCAGAGCAGCAGATCCAGTTTATCTAGAGGAGCAGATTGGGGAGGGAGGGGGGAGGGGCCAGAGGACAGGGCCCGGCACTGTTGGGGGCCCAGCAGCAGCAGCAGCCTTGGATCCCCTGGGAAGAGCCGAAGGAAGAGAGGCCTGCCTGCAGGGAGAGCTGGGGCAGACAGAGTGCCCACAGTAGGGCCCTGCGGGTGGGTGCTGGCGCCCTGGCCTCAGGCTCGGGGCCATGCCTTGTTGCCTGGAGCCCCGGGTGGGTGGGTGCAGGGGAACAGCGGCTTCCTGCCTGCTGCAACGGAGCCAGCACGTCACTGAGGTAGTAAGTGTCGGGATTTGGGCAGCATGCATTTTATGTCAGGACGCATGAATGATTAAATCTATCCCCTCCCCCCGAACCTGATGCTTGCTGTCTAACAAGGAAGTGACCCTGTTCGGCTGAAGTGAAGTTGAATTCTGCCTTCTGTCCGTCTGCTTTCAGGTGGGCCCAGAGCCGTGCTGTGCACACACGCCCGGGTCTGCAGACAGAAGTGGCTTGAGGACAGGTACGTTCATTAGATCCCGAAGCTCTGATCGCAGCAGAGAGCGTGGGGCCCCCGGGCCCGGCCAGCTGGTCTCCCGGCCCCAGGGGAGACGGTCATGCAGCAGGGCTTGTCCCTCCTGAAACAACAGGCTGCCTTCAGCCTGGCCATTTGGGCGGGTGGCGAGTCGGGCCAACGTGGCTTTTCACTGTCATGGATTCTTCCCTAGGGGTACACAGTGTGCTGCACGCTGCCGTTTGTCAGCTGACTTCCTCCTTCCCCACAGGCCCATCCTGCAGCAAGATTCCCGTCCAGGGGGCTGAGGTGGGAGGGCAGGCTACAGAGAAGGCGGGCCCGTGCCCAGCTGGCAGAGCTCAGAAAGGGATGGCCTCGCTCGGGCAGCCACGTCAGGTCAGTCCTGCCGACCACATCACCCTGTGCCCTCGTGCAGGTTTCCGCCGTCTCCCCGCGCCCCTCCCTGCATGCTCGGCTGGCCATGGGCAGGGGAGGGGGAGGAATGGCAGAGCCAGTCCCTGCCCTGGGCAGTGACCTTTTCTCAGGGAGAGAGATGTGACACCCCGTCGGTGGCGGAGAGCGCCTCCTGGGCGCTGTGAGGCTTGGAGGGCAGGAGACGCGCGGGCTGGAAGGACCAGGGTTGAGGGAGGTGGCACGGGGCTGGCGGAGGGTGGCGCTCCCAGCTGACCTTTCTACATGGGGGCGCACAGAGAAGAGGCAGCAGGGATAACGGGGGGAGTCAGCGGACACCCCCTTCTGTCCACACCTAGAGGCCTTGTCCTCACACCCACGAGCGGGGCACAGCAGGAGACCCGGGGCCACATGTGAGACGGCGGACGGTCCCAATGACAGATGGAGGCCAGAGTCCAGTGATGTGCAGACACATCCAGCGTGTCAAGTTCTAGGCCAGACCTCAGAGGCACCAGGAGGCAGGGAAATGCTGGGGGAGAGCGGGATGACGTCACACATGAGCCAGTGATTTTCAAGTGCCCAGAAATGGTCGATCTGGAGGCGGAAATGAGAGGGCAGTGGGCCGGGCCTGGAGGTGGTCAGGGAGGCGGACTGCGCCCAGGAGCACGGATCTCTGTGGGGCGGGGGAACTGTTCTGCAGCCGGAGCGAGGTGAGGGTGGCACAGCCCCTCACATGGCCCACGAGTCCCTGCACTGCCCACTAACTGTCAGTCACCACCCCCCCCAAAGGTGGTTACAGATGCGCTGCGCATGTCCCCGCCACGGAGGCCGACGGGAGCCATTGCTTTCAGGACATCAAGGACCCCCTGCCTCCTCAGTGTCCTGTGTTCTGGTCCACATCCCTGCCTCCTGCAGTGCCCTCGATGCTCCACCAGAGGGCGGCGCTGTGCAGAGCCAGGAGGAGAGCTGGTGAGTGTGCAGCCTGCCCGTGACCCTGTGTGTGGCTGCGGGTTCCTGCGCAGGCGCCCTGCAGGCGGACGGAATGGTCAGCCCACAGTTCCAGCCCAGGCCGGCTCCCATCCTCCACCCCGCGTCTGAAAGTCCACTCCGGGCTTTCCTAGGCTTCACGCCTCCCGCGGGCCCGGCTTCCGTTTCCCTGGCAACCACCTGGGTGTAGCTTCAGCCTTGGTCACAGGAAGACGCACATTGCGAGGGGCGGGGCGGGAGCGCCCTTCCCCAGCCGGCGCCCAGGGGGATGCGCAGCAGAGCGGGAACCAAACCTCAGAACCCCAATGCCTTCCCGCCAGCCGGCCTTCTCCCTGCTCCGCCGGCCGGTGTCGGGCAGCCAGGGCAGGGCATGGCATAGCACCCTCCTCAGCCCCAGCAGTTGTTCCGTGTGCGAGTGTAGGGTAAAGTCAGTGTGCATGGACAGCTCTCAAAAGTCAGGACACGGCACACCGAGGTAGGCAGCGTGGCTGCAACGTCAGGGTCGGATTTGAAACCAGGACAGGTGAGCCGCTGGGCGCTTCAGCTTCCCCACCACAGCGGTGCCTCCTCTGCCCGGAGCCTCTGTTTGTAATACTTTAAACAATAAAATTACAGAACGTATATAGCTCAAAAAATAAATAAATAAAAGGACAGGTGCTGGGCCTCCCCCCCGCCTCCCCCCGCCCCCGAGGCTGAGCCAGTAAGGCTGGGATGTGGCCCCTGCAGGAGCATGAGTGGTCCCTCTCCCGTGGAAGCCCAGATTGCTGCTGTGGAGACAGCCATCCTTCCCGAGGAAGCCTCGGCCTGGAAATGGGAGACTCTTCCTTCCGAAGACAGCGGCGCTCCTCCTGACCTGCTGCGCTGGCCCACTGCTCCCTCGGCCTGAGGGAAGGAGGAAGCCTCTCCTCCAGGTAAATGTGTGGTAAAGCCGGCATTGTGCTGTGGTCCTGACCAAAACTGTGAGGTTACAACCTTGCATTCACTAAGCAAACGCACAGGCAGTCCTTGGGTTACGTGGGACTCAACCTGTGTCGTTTCGTGGTTACATTAGCATCTCCCATCCTATCTAATAAATAGGAAGTATGCTAATTGACCCTCATGCCATTGCAAATATGGTGGCACCCACAGCCAATAAGGAGGGAATTTGCTAATTGACTGCCACACCCTCAAAGATGGCAGTGCCCACAGCCACAAGATGGCAGTGCCCAGTCCCCTCAGCCCCACTGGGGCGACAGGTACACTGTTCCACATGCCTGCCTCCGGAGTCCCCCAGTCCCCTCAGCCCCCCAGACGCCCATGGCCAGCCCAAGGTGCAGGCAAACCTCGGATGGCGACTGCCCAGCCACCCAGGGCCAACTTGAGGCGCAGGCCAGGCTCAGATGGTGGCTGCCCAGCCACCTATGGCCAGTCCAAGGCCCAGTCGCCCAGGGCCTCCCAAGGCTCAGGTAACCAGGGCCAGCCGAGGCTTGCACTGCTGGCAGTGGCAGCAGCAGAGGTGTGATGGGGTGTTGCCTTCCCCTGATCGCCAGGTCGCCTCCTGCCCCTGAGGGATCCCAGACTGTGAGAGGGGCAGGCCAGGCTGAGGGATGCCCCCCCACTATAGTGCATGAATAGGGCCTCTAGTTTATTTATTTTAAAAGAAAGTTCCATCACTTCCAAGTACGTGCTTTATGTTTTTTATTATTTAAAATATATATATATATTATTGATTTTTTACAGAGAGGAAGGGAGAGGGAGAGGGATTTAGAAACATCGATGAGAGAGAAACATCAATCAGCTGCCTCCTGCACACCTCCTACTGGGGATGTGCCCACAACCCAGGCATGTGCCCTTGACTGGAATTGAACCTGGGACCCTTCAGTCCGCAGGCCGATGCTCTATCCACTGAGCCAAACTGGTCAGGGCTGTTTTTTATTATTTATTTGCCACAAGTAAAGGTCAGGAATTGTTACCTTTCTTTTAAATTTTTTTACTGTTTCACTTCATTACTACTGTGTCTGTGCTCCATGTGAGTGACGTAGGTTGGTTCTGACTTACGGCGAAAATTGAAAATCGCGTGACATCGCGCTGTAGGAGCGGATCTCCAACGTAACCCGAGGACCTACTGTACTGCGTTTTATTCCCTGTCACGATCCCTTGAGCTTAGTTGCTTTAACAGTTTGTGAGACCGTGTACAGAGGACGTCCTGGGGTGGAGCACGGGTTCTGTGGGAATGACCGACCGCAAGCTGAGCTTTTGCCCGTCCATGCGGCAGGACCAGCTGGCAGGCTTCTCCTGACATCGCCGAGTGGCATTGTCACGTTTTATTGTCCTTATGTCTTCACGTTCATGCGTGCTCTCCGGGACAGATCAAGTAGGTCGGACGTTTGTGCTGAAAACGGAAGGTGAGCCGAGCCTTGTTCCAGGCACAGCCATGGACACTTCCTCGGCACACCGTCTCCTCCAGCCGCGGTGGGCACTGCTGCCGCGTCCTGACCCCTGGAGGTCAAACAGTGTCTGAGTTCTTGTAGAAGGTGAGCGTCTCAGTGTGTCGGGAACGCTACAGGTGCAGGTTCTCCTGGGACTTCCCGTAGGGCCCGGCCAGACCAGGACAGGGTCCCATCCGAGACCGGGAAGAGGGGGCCCTCGCGGGGGCATTTGCACACCCCTGTGGGAACATGAGGACCCTGGTTTAGCCTTTTCCAGAGCAGGGCCGGGGGAGGCATGGGGTACTGGGGTCACAGCTAGCGGCGTTCCTAGGACTGTGGTTTAAGGACACGGGTACATGGCAGTGCCGCCCGTGAGACAGGGAACATGGGTTTGGGGACACCTGTAGAATGGCAGGGCTTGGGCGACATCTGAGGGCAGATGCCCACACGTCTCGGCCTGAGGGGCGCTGCGGTCCCGCGGAGATCGCTCAGGGAGGCTTGGTGATGCAACAGGCCGTCAGCACTCAAGGGGGTGCAGATGAAAACAAATCGGGGTGGGGAAGGATGATGAGAAAGGAGAGCGCTGTGATGATGGAAAGTGTCGACTGTGTCCAAGGCAGCATTGGGTATGTTGTTTGGCGACAGGGAGCTCCTTGGAGAAGTTAGCAAGGGCATACTCCCTGGTGGGGGACGCTGAGGAGGATCGAGAGGTGAGCAAACAGTCTGCTCCTGGAGTCTGCACTCCCAAGAAGCGTGGCTTCAGGGAACCACGACCTGGGCCTCAGAGGCAGAGGTGGGTGCATTGAGGGTGTGTCCCCCATAACAAGAGGCGAGATCACAGGCTGCAGGCACCAGGACCCTGAGGATCCTGAGGCCGGTGCATGGGTGACAGTGGCAAGGAGACACTGGATGGGCCTCGGGGGGTGCGTTAAGGTGAGGATGCACAGCAGGGGTTTCATGCAGCACTGGGTCTGCAGGAAGACACCCAAGCTCACTCCTGCTCCCGTTCTTACCGCTGTGGCCCATGGAGCTCTGTGGGGGGAGTTACAGCAGCTTCCGAGTGAAAAGCCGCCATCAGTGGCATCAGGGAGAACAAGACTGGGTTAACGCAGAACGGGGAAAGAACTGGACGGTTTGGTCAAAGTTGCAGAAGAGGGAAGCTGAGTTCTACTGGAGGACCAGACAGCCGTCCTGTGATGAGGGCAGGGGGTCAAGGGGTTTGGGGGTGGGGTGATGGCAGGAGCTGGCGTCATGGGCACTGAATGGCCACCAAATTCAGACAAAAGGGATTCTAAAAGACATTCCTTGTTTCAGGACCATAGAGGCCCAGGGAGCCAGGAGAGCTAGGACAGGTTTGCCCAGTCTGGGTCCTGGACGCGGATGATTTAAAGCGTCTGTCAGTCTAAGGCCTGTGCATGAGACCGGCCTCGGTCACTCCTACCTGCCGGTGATGAGGCTGTGCTCTGGGGTCCCTGAGACGAGGAACCGAGGGGCCGGGCCCCGGGGCAGCAGAGAAGAGCTCCCTGTGAGTCTGGTCCCTGCGGAGGCGGGGGCCATCTCCTCACAGACCTCCACAGCGGGCATGGTGGGTGGTCAGAGTGCAGGGAGAAACATGACTCGAGTCTGCAGTATCTGACTGAGGCCACAGGTCCAGTCCACCATGAGGTAACTGAGGCAGGTGCTCTCGGGTGAGGGGCAGGGTCCAGTCCCTGAGATGTCTGCCACTGCGACCTGGCCACAGCCGGGCACCCTGAGAACTCAAGGTCTCTGTGCAGGAGCCCGTGTGTTTCCAAGGCTCCTTCACCCCGTTTGGGAGGGGAGGGCGGGTAGGAAGAGCTGGGACAGCAAAGGATGAGGACGGGGGATGGGGGCGGGCCACGACTGAACATGGAGGAACCAAGCCCTTCCTACAAATGGGCCCTTTCAGCCACCAGGTAGAGACAACAGGACCCCAGGGCTTCTTTGGCCTGGTTTCCACCTGAGAGACTCCAGGGCCTCAGACCCCTTCTGTCCCCTTAAGAAGAAGGGGGTAGAGGGAATGGTTTTCTGAGCTGCGAAGGAGGGGAATGGGGTGTAATGCTTCCCAAGTCGCATGATCCCGTGGACAGGAAGCCTGCTGCAGTGCACAGAGTTCCTGACATTTACTCGGTGGTTGAGCGTGGCTCCGTGGGCTCTCCTCTGTGGAAAACACACTCCGGGGGCCGGAGTCACCGGGGTTGCCCAGAAGTGGAGCCCTGAGACCTGCCCGTCACTAGGAGGGTTTGGTGGCTGCTCTCCCTGGACAAAAGGCGGGGCCTGAGCTCAGGGCGGGGTGTGTAGGGCACAGGGGCAGGGTCCCCCCTGTAGAATAGATTCTCCGAGGACACGGGCTGGGCAGGACGTCCTGGGAGATGCTCTGGGTCTGTCCGCAGCTCTGGCGATTCTCCCCCCGTGTCTGCTTCTGCGGGCCGTACTCCCGTGGGCCTCAGCTCAGAGAGGACACGGGCAGGATTCACCCTCCGAGAAGTGAGGAGGAGAACAGCGCCTTCTCCTCACAAGAGGGCTGACTGTCTGCACCTTCCCCAGGCTCCCTTCTCTGGCTCCGGAAACCGGCTTCTGCAGCCCAGCTCCAGGACGCCGCCTTGAAGTGATGTCCGTGCGGTTCAAGGAGAAGGAGCCCAGCATGGCCTGTGGAGGCCGGGGCGGCTGCGGAGACCCCGCTGCCCTCGGTGGCACCCTCATCAGCCCCTGCCCTGGGTGAGTCTGTGCGGGCCTGTCCTCTTGCTGTGATCGGTTTTAGGGATCCGTTTATGGCAGGCTAAACGCTGTCCTGGTCAAAGGCAGGAGGAGGCCAGGCCCCCGGTCTCCTCTCTCAGGGACAGACTGGAAGGAGGGCACAGGGGCAGCCCGTGGGGCAGGCGTGCTGACATCCCAGATTCCCCGGTGCTGCGCTGAGGGCACCGGCACTTTGGTCTGTGTACGCGGGCAGGCTGTGCTGGTCTTCATCACAGAGCCCACCCTCTGAACGGGTGTGTGAGGGGAGAAAGGCACCTGCCCTGGCGTCTCACCTGCTGGCTGAGCTAAGACGCAACATGCGCGTGGTCCGTGTGTACAGATGCTCAGTGACCTCAGAGAGAGAGCTCGCTCTCAGAGCTCCACCCCACATCTCCTCCTTCCTCATGGGGATGGAGCCTGTGAGTCTGTGATGATGCGGGAAGGGGCACTAGGACGCACCGCTGTGGCTCACGGTGCCCCAGGGGGTCTCTGTGGGAAGGACACCTCTTTCCATTTACTTTTCCCTGACAGCTTACATTCAGTGTGACTTTGTATCAGTCGCAGGTGTGCCGCCTAGCGGCATGGTCGGCAAACTGCGGCTCAGGAGCCACATGCGGCTCTTTGGCCCCTTGAGTGTGGCTCTTCCACAAAATACCACGGCCTGGGCGAGTCTGTTTTGAAGAAGTGGCATTTGAAGAAGTTTAAGTTTAAAAAATTTGGCTCTCAAAAGAAATTTCAGTCGTTGTCCTGTTGATATTTGGCTCTGCTGGCTAATGAGTTTGCCGACCACTGGCCTAGCGGTTAGACAGTCATCTTCTTGACAAAGTGTTCTCCCGAATTCCCAGCACCTTCCTGGCACCACACACACTTTTTACAACATTATGAACTATATTCCCTCTGCTGCACAGTATAGCCCCATGACTGTGTTTGTACTTCTCAGTCCCTTCCCTTCTTCACCCCCCCCACCCCCACACCCCTCCTTGGCAGCCATCCGTCTTGTTCTCTGTGTCTGTGAGTCTGTTTCTGCTTTTCCATATGTGTTGTGCTTTTGATTCCGTATGTGAGTGCAGTCCAAGGCAGTTGTCTTTCCCTGACTGACTTACTTCTCTGAGCACAACACCTTCGAGGTCCATTTACGTGGAGCCTCTCTGTGCGTCTTGACTCACCCCCTTGTCTGAGCTGTGTTACTTCCCCCGTCTCTGCTTCTGTGGGCCGTACTCCTGGGACCGCAACGGACACTCCCTTCTGGGGCTTGTCCTTCATGTTGACTGAAGATTTCACATGCTCTGTCCAGTCAGTGGGCACACTGTGCAATGTCTGCCTTGTCCCCGACAATGTGAGCACCGTGGGCACATAACCCCTCCCCTCAAACATACTAAACACAACAGAGGGACAAAGAATGCAGTGGTCACATGTGACCAATATGACCGACTGATGAGTCTCCTGAGGTGAGTATGGAAACGTGCTTGTGGGTCAGAACATATGAAAATTCGTGGTGGCTTGAGTAGACCGGTTGCAGTGGAGCGATGGGCACAATAAGTCGCATTGAAGGGGGTGGAGGAGCAAACGGTCTCAGGAGAAGTGGAAGCAGTGGCTTTGAAATGAAGAGCTGCAACATGACATGTGGGACAGAGGTTGGGCTCCCCCATTTGTTGTGGGACGGTCCAGGGAACAAAGAGCGGATGACACTTTAGGAGATGACTCACAGGCGCAGGAGCAAAGTCCCTGAGCAGGTGCGAGGCATGGTCCCCGAGCACAGGTGGGCTGGCTGCACTCCGGAGCAGTATGCTCAGGGGAAGCGGACAGAGTCACGGAACAAACAGGTCCATAGCGTTTGGGGAGCACGGAGCTCGACCTCATTGCACCTGTGTGCGGCAGGCAGTCGTAGGGGAGGTCACTGGGATGGAGCAGGACTGCTAGTGAGGGAGGTGGTGGTGTAGGAAGAATGAGAGGGAAGTGAGAGGCAGTGCCCACTGGTTATGCAGTTCAGATAAACAGTTCAGTCAGGTTTAGATTTTTCTCATCAAAGCTCAGATGCTCAGGTACAAGCAGGGCTGTGTCCCTATTGGGGCACAAAGGAGAGTAGGAAGGGCGGTGAAGGGAGCCAGAGAGCTGTTCTGGAGCAGAATATATACCCGGGGTGGGCTGGGTGAGAAGAGGCCTGGTGGAAGGCGGAGGAGGCTGTGGACTCTACACTGGAGGCACCAGAGAGGGTCGGGGCTGTCTAAGCGGATGCATCAGAGGAAGGGAGGGCGCTAGACCTCCAGGGGAAGGTGTGGAAGTGGTGAGAGGGGGGAAGGCTGGAAAAGCACATCATGGAGGGCCCTGAGCTTCCTGAACCCGGGCATGACCTTGGGCAGGGGATGCTCGGCTGGGCACGGGAGCACCTTCTGAAGGGCGCCGGGCTCCGAGTTGTCTGTGCTGGGCTCCTGTGCCCTGAGGTCCCAGGGGGTTCCGAGGAGTGAGGTCTGAGCGGACTGAGAGCCCCAGGAGACCAGTGTGTTCACAAGCCGGGACGAGGGGGAGGGCGCTGGCCGGGGACTGGTACACGTCTGCTGCTGGGCAGAGCAGCGACCAGGGCCGTCGGGCCACCGGAATCTCAAAACGCCTGCCCCTGGCCTCAGCTGATAGTTGGCAGCTGCATCCAGACTAAACCTCCAGCAGGTGCTGGCAGAGAAGCGGGCAGAAACCTCGCCGCGCACCAACGCGCATGCCCAGAACCCGCCAATGAGCGCGGAGAACCGACTGTTCTGACGTCATTCCCGTGCGCCTGTTCCGCCGGTCTCCGGGTTTAGGGTTCCCAGGGCCACTTCCCCTGAGTTTTCCTGCGTTCCCTCCATTACGCGATCCTCATCGCCACCCGGTCAGCCTTCCTAGGCCCGGTCCCTCCGGCTCCACCAGCCACTGGGCGGAAAACACGGCTTTTCCCCCCGAGATGGGCCCCGGTTTCTGTGGCCGGCAGAGGGCAGTGGAGGGCCGCGCACAGCCGGCCGGCCTGCCTCTCCCCCGCCTCTCGGGGTTGGAAAAAACACGGAGCTGAGAAAAGGAGAAAAGGCCCAGCAGCCCTTTCCACCGGCTGGCACTGTCTTCCGGCACCTGCGAGGTCCGGGCAGCTCCGGGGGCACAGTTGTTCCTCTGTGGCCTGGGAGCGGTTTCCCTCTGTGAACGGAAACACAAATGGACTGTTCTTCCTAAGTCCTTCCTGGCTTCCTTAGCAACTTCTAGTCACGCTCCTCTGAAGGCCACAGTTATGGGCTTTCCCCAACTTTTTTTTTTTTTTAATTGATTTTTTACAGAGAGGAAGAGAGAGGGATAGAGAGTTAGAAACATTGGATGAGAGAGAAACATTGATCAGCTGCCTCCTGCACACCCCCTTCTGGGGATGTGCCCGCAACCAAGGTACATGCCCCTTGACCGGAATCGAACCTGGGACCCTTCAGTCCGCAGGCCGACGCTCTATCCACTGAGCCAAACGGATTGGGGCTCCCCAACTTCCTTTGGGTTTTATGGGCCTTTTTCAATATAGTGTTCAATAATGAGTCACTCAATCCTCACTAGGAAATGTTTAGGAAACATAATAAAAACAAAATAATTCAAACGACAGTCCCATCACCCAACAATGACCATTAAGATTGTTTTGTGATCAATTTCTTAGAGATTGTTCATCAAACACAAGGTGCATTTAAAATATAGTAAGGGCCGAAACCGGTTTGGCTCAGTGGATAGAGCGTCGGCCTGCGGACTGAAAGGTCCCGGGTTCGATTCCGGTCAAGGGCATGTACCTTGGTTGCGGGCACATCCCCAGTAGGAGGTGTGCAGGAGGCAGTTGATCGGTGTTTCTCTCTCATCGATATTTCTGGCTCTCTATCCCTCTCCCTTCCTCTCTGTAAAAAATCAATAAAAAATATATTTAAAAATAAAATAAAATATAGTAAGGGTCATTTTGCATCAGGACTTCAACCTCCTCTTTTTATTTATTTTTTTAAAATTTTTTTAAAAATATATTTTATTGATTTTTTTACAGAGAGGAAGAGAGAGGGATAGAGAGTTAGAAACATCGATGAGAGAGAAACATTGATCAGCTGCCTCCTGCACACCCCCTACTGGGGATGTGCCCGCAACCAAGGTACATGCCCTTGACCGGAATCGAACCTGGGACCCTTGAGTCCGCAGGCCGACGCTCTATCCACTGAGCCAAACCGGTTTTGGCCTCTTTTTATTTTTTTAAAATATATTTTATTGATTTTTTACAGAGAGGAAGAGAGAGGGATAGAGAGTTAGAAACATCGATGAGAGAAACATCGATCAGCTGCCTCCTGCACACCCCCCACCGGGGATGTGCCCGCAACCAAGGTACATGCCCTTGACCGGAATCGAACCCGGGACCGCAGGCCGACGCTCTATCCACTGAGCCAAACTGGTTTCGGCTCAACCTTCTCTTTTTAAACTCAGTTATTTTTTTTTCGGAAAGTCATTTGTAGATTTTTAGTTATATTACTGAAAAAATAAGGGAGATATACTGCAAACTGTTGAAAGTGTGTGTAAATCTGAAGTTGAAGATGCAGTGAACTATGATCCAGAAGCAGTACAGTCTGTGTGTGAGAGCAGGGGCTGCAGTGCAGGTGGGCTGCACTCTTTTCCCTCAGCACCAGGAGCAGTACCAGCACTTAGTAGGTGCTCAGTAAATATTTTGAGACTACAGGCCCAGTGCACGAAATCTGTGTATGGGTAGGGTCCCTAGCAGTGGCTGGTGATCAGGGCAGATCAGGGCCTTCTAGCTGCCAGCCAGGGCCTCCTTTCCCTGGCTGCGGGCTTCTGGCCAGGACCTTCCTCCATTCCGAACTGCCCCCTGGGGGTTGATGCACGTCATAGCAAGCAATCGACCCCCCCACCCCCAGTGCACGAATTTTGTGCACCGGGCCCCTAGTCTCTATTTATAAAAGGCTAATATGCAAAGTGTCCCCTTGGGAGTCTGACCGGGAGACCAGGAGTTCGATTGCTTGCTATGACGTGCATCAACCCCAGGGGGAGCGGCCCTAAGCCGCAATCTGGCCTCGCTTTGTGGGAGGCAACTGGGCTGATCAGGGGAAGGCACCAGCCCCATCACCCCACTGCTGCAGCCACTGCCAGTTACCGCAGCCACCAAGGTGTTTTCATCAACACGACCCCAGTCCCTTCACCAAGAAAAAATGACAACTTTCTTTAGGCATTTTCAACATGTGTCTTTCATAGGATATGCATTTCTTTCTTTCTTTCTTTTTTTATCCTCACCTGAGCATATGTTTCCATTGAATTTAGAGAATGTGGAAGAGAAAGGGAAAGACAGAGAGAAACATCAAAGTGAGAGGAACACTTTGATTGGTTGCCTCCTGCATGAGCCTGATCTGGGCCCCGGCCAGGGAGGAGCCTGCAATCTAGGTACATGCCTTTGATCAGAATCAAACCCAGACCCTGCTGTCTGCAGGCTGAGGCATTATCCACTGAGTCAAACCGGCTAGGGCAGGATATGACATTTCTTAGCCCTCCAGCAGCGGACCTTCATTTTTTTCTCCAGAAGTGTGGTGGAAAAACCCTACACCACCTTTTTGGATTCTTATTACCCAAATTACTAAGAATATTACCAGTGGCATACAGGAAGTTTAGCCAATGTGCAGTCAGAAAGTGTTTCCTCTATAGTTCACACCACTGGAGGGCTGGGCCCTGTCCAGGCCTAAAGCCTCTGGCCGAAGCTTTAGGCCTAGGCAGGCCTCTCCAGCTCCCTCTGATCACAGGCTCAGCCCCTGCCCAGGCCAAAAGCCTCTTGGGCAGGAGCGGAGCCCCAGCAACTTGCCATTGATCACAGGGGGTCTGCTCCTGCCCAGGCCTTACCTCACAGTGACCTGGGTACCAGGATGTTCCTGGGACACAGGCGCTGGGCACCTATGTATGCAAATTAACTGCCATCTTTTTTGGGTTAATTTCCATAGTCACTCTGAATGGCTATGGGCGTAGCGAAGGTACGGTCAATTTACATGTTTGTCTATTATTAGGTAAGATGTTTCTACATTTTACTTTTCTGGTGTATATATATATATATTTTTTTTCCATCTTTTCCTACTCCTGGGTTATAATATACAAAGAGTTTTCTTTTTTTTTAAATATATTTTATTGATTTTTCACAGAGAGGAAGAGAGAGGGACAGAGAGTTAGAAACATCAATGAGAGAGAAACATCGATCAGCTGCCTCCTGCACACCCCCCACTGGGGATGTGCCCGCAACCAAGGCACATGCCCCCGACCAGAATCGAACCCGGGACCCCTGAGTCCGCAGGCCAACGCTCTATCCACTGAGCCAAACCGGTTTCGGCTACAAAGAGTTTACTACATTTGTTATTAGACCTTTACAAGGTCAGGATTTCTGTATGTCATTATCATTTCTTAACATCACATTTGATTACCTTAGTCAGATTTGAAGACCATTTAGCTTACTGGTGACAGACTCAAGACAGAACCCAAGTCTTTATAGTTTCTAGGATCTTTCCTTCATTTCATAAAAACTTTACTGGGATTTAACAAGAAATAGCACAGAATAGCGTTAGTAGATATGGTACATCTCTCATTGTTGCTCCCTGTTTTCATCAGCTTTCAATACACTGGGAGTCTTTCCACAAGAACCCTGCACCACAGCATATTCACTTCATAGAACTTTGATTCTACAACGCATCCTTAAGTGATTTGGTGCAGTGTTTAAAAACTAGTCACCCTAGCCGGCCATCTTAGAGGGTTGGTTTGGGTCATGTAATGAGTGTCAGGGTGCATAAAGAATACACTGAATTCTTATTTATGGGCCCAATGAATGACATGCTATTGTGATTGGGAACATGGTCACCTGACAGTGAGCAGTGTGTATGAGGCTAGCCCCGTGGTCGGCAAACTGTGGCTCGCGAGCCACAGGCGGCTCTTTGGCCCCTTGAGTGTGTCTCTTCCACAAAATACCACGGCCTGGGCGAGTCTATGTTGAAGAAGTGGCGTTAGAAGAAGTTTAAGTTTAAAAAATTTGGCTCTCAACAGAAATTTCAATCGTTGTACTGTTGATAGTTGGCTCTGTTGACTAATGAGTTTGCCGACCACTGGGCCAGCCTGATCTGACTGCAAAGGTCTTTCTCTCCCCACGTCCTGCTAATGCTGCTTTGGCAGGCCTCCCATAACTGAAAAATGTCCCATATTTTTTACCAAAGTTTCATTTTACACACCAATGTACACAAATAATCTGAATGCATTTATACTGACAACCTCTTTCCCATAGAAGCGTCCTTTCATTGGACATGCAGTTCTTCCCTAATATTTTCTTCCTGTAGGTCTCCTGGAGGGCCTTGGGGTGAGGCTCCAGAGAGCGCCCTCCAAGTTCTGGTTCTACCAGCCTTCCCTAATGATTCTCTCTAAGCCTCTCTGTTTTCTGGGCCTGCTGTTTCCACAGTTTTACGAAGAGTCAAGCTACGTTATTGGTTGAAGAGGAGGGCGCATCTAGGAAAGGGAGTGGTGAGAGAGCCCCTGCTCCTAGTACAAAACCTCCTCTTTTTTCTTGTCTGTCTTGGAATTCATTCCAGGAAAGGTTCAATGTACTTTTTTATTTTTTTAATATATTTTTATTGATTTCTTACAGAGAGGAAGAGAGAGGGATAGAGAGTTAGAAACCTCGATGAGAGAGAAACATCGATCAGCTGCCTCTTCCACACCCCCACTGGGGATGTGCCCGCAACCAAGGTACATGCCCTCGACCGGAATCGAACCTGGGACCCTTCAGTCCGCAGGCCGACGCTCTATCCACTGAGCCAAACCGGTTTCGGCAGGTTCAATTTACTTTGACAGAGTTTGATATCCTGTGGTCTACATGGTCTCTCAGATTTCCTCTGTGCTCAGTCCCGCAGACAAGAAAGGGAGAATGGAGAGGAATGAACTTATAAATATGAATAGACGGGGCCATCCTCAGGAGTACCACACACTAAAAATAAACTCAGCCCTGGCTGGTTTGGCTCAGGGGATAGAGCGTCAGCCTGTGGACTGAAGGGTCCCAGGTTCCATTACAGTCAAGGCCACATGCCGGGTTGTGGGCTCAATCCCCAGTAGGGGGCGTTCAGGAGGCAGCACATCAATGATTCTCTCTCATCATTGATGTTTCTATCTCTCTCTCCCTCTCCCTTCCTCTCTGAAATCAATAAAAATATATTTTAAAAAAATAAACTCAAAGCTAAGGTCCCCAACACTGTCAAGTTACTATACCTGTTCTTTTTTCTAATATATTTTACTGATTTTTTTTACAGAGAGGAAGGGAAAGGGAGAGTCAGAAACATCGATGAGCCCTAGCCGGTTTGGCTCAGTGGATAGAGCATCCGCCTGCGGACTGAAGGGTCCCGGGTTCGATTCCGGTCAAGGGCACATGCCCGGGTTGTGGGCTCGGTCCCCAGTGTGGATCATCTCTCTCATCGTTGATGTTTCTATCTCTCCTTCCCCCTTCTTCTCTGAAATCAATAAAAAATATATTTAAAAAAAATAAACATCAATGAGAGAGAAACATCAATCAGCTGCCTCCTGCACACCCCCCACTGGGGATGTGCCTGCAACCAAGGTACATGCCCTTGACCAGAATCGAACCTGGGACCCTTCAGTCCGCAGGCCAATGCTCTATGCACTGAGCCAAACTGGTTAGGGTGCTATACCTATTCTTATAGTAATGAAAAGATTATCTAAAAGAGAAACTTCCATCTTTTTAAAGCGAATGTATTTTTGCCCTCTTATTCAAAAGACTAGACTGTACCTGTTATAAGTGCAATGACTGCAGAATTGCTAAAAAATGAAACTATAGAAATTCAAGTCCTTTGGTTTTTAGCTCCTTGAGTCTTCTACAAAATATCTTTTCCAAAGAGCAAGTCATAATTTTTCCTATACTTGTTAACTAATGGCATGTGTGGTTGTATTATTTTGGCACCGACATTCTTTGATTTTAATCTAAGAAAGTAGGGAAATTCTTTTTTTTCCAAAAAAATATATTTTTATAAATTTCAGAGAGCTATGGAGAGGGAGATAGAAACATCAATGATAAGAAGGAATCATTGATTGGCTGCCACCTGCACGCCCCACACTGGGAATCGAGCCTGCAACCTGGGCATGTACCCTTGACCAGAATTGAACCTGGGACCCTTCAGTCCACAGACTGACTATCTGCTGAGCCAAATTGGCTAGATCAGTGGTCAGCAAACTCATTAGTCAACAGAGCCAAATATCAACAGTACAATGATTGAAATTTCTTTTGAGAGACAAATTTTTTTAACTTAAACTATATAGGTAGGTACATTGTTATTAACTTAATTAGGGTACTCCTAAGCTGGCTTTTGCTAAAAACTCAAGGGGCCAAAGAGCCGCATGTGGCTCGTGAGCCACAGTTTGCCGACCACTGGGCTAGAGCAAGAGAAGTTTTTGTACGCCTCGTTGTCTTTTACATTTTGAGGGTTATAGGAACTAAAAACAAAAGATGCAACGGGGAAAAGAAAAACAGTTTAAGGAGACAGGGCTTGAAGCAAGGAAAACTGGGATTTATTTTAATTAATCTACAATGTCTCCTCCTGGACAAGGGGAACTCATGGAAAATCTGAAGAGCTTTCATCAGTCCCTCCTATTTTATTCAATCTTTATTGTTGAGAGTATTACTGAGGTCCCCCTTTATTTCCCCATTGCCCCTCCCACTAGCCCTGCCCTGCCCAGGGCTTCACCATCCTATTATCTGTGTCCATGGGCAATGTATACGGCATATAGACCAATGGAACAGAACAGAGAACCCAGAAGTCGATCCAAGGCATTATGGTTAATTAATATTTGACAAAGAGGCAAGGAGCATACAATGGACTAAGACAGTCTATTCAGTAAATGGTGTTGGGAAAAGTGCACAGGTCCAGGCAAAAAAAAAAAAGAAAAGAAACTAAATCACCAATTTACAACACACAAGAATAAACTCAAAATGCATAAAAGACTTAAATATAAATCGTGATACCATAAAAATCGGAGCATAACACAGAGGCAGCATAATATCAGACATCCCCAATAGCAAATTTTTCCCCCAAACATCCCTAGGGTAGGAGAAAAAGGACGTTTCCCCCCCCCCCCCCCCCCCCCCCCCCCCCCCCCCAGAGTAAAGGATAGGGATGCACTGCGCAATCTCTAAAAGAAAGCGCCCTTTCCTGTAGAAAGATTGCCCTACCATTTTTTCTAAGAAGGAAGGGCGGGGGGAGTGGTGAGCGGCTCGGATGCATGGAGCAACACTGCCACCTGCTGGCCAGAGAAACGGAACGGAAGCGCGCACACACACACAATAAAGATATCATTTCCACGGCGTCCCCGCGCATAGCCTGGGGAGGCGGGGCTGAACACGAACCGGACTGCGGAAACACCACAGACAGGCACAGCACACGCCAAGGGGTTCCAGTGAAGCAGCCCCCACAATGCCCCTTTCCTAGTCCCGCCCTAGGAACCATAGAAACAAAGACAGGAAGTCCCTTGGCCCAAACAGGAAGCTCCTGGAGGCCCTGCTCACTGACTGGCCAGTTCTGCGCACGCGCAAGATGTACGGGTGAGGTCCCTGCCAGTCTTCCAGCCTGTGATACTAGACTGTTTTCCTGTAGACGGTGTGGGAACCTCTGGGTGAGGATCCTGACCAGTGACGTCCAGATGCTGTGGCCCAAGGACAATGGCCCCCCCCCTCCCCCGCCACACGTGCAGGACAGTTAACCAGTCCCCTCGCCATCCTCCTCCTGCTCCCCCAATCCGTAGCAATGACAGCTCTTCTGTGCCACAGGGTCAACCCTCACAGGAGACCATTGCCTCTCCCTGTCACCCTCATCCAACCTCCATCACTACCTCACTCACCGGCACCCTCTTCCATTTCAATGGAGAAGACAGAAGCAATGAGGGTTGCTTCTCACAGGTTCCCAAATCCGATCGACCAGGTTTTTGCCCTGACTGTCTCCGCTGCACCGGAGCACACCTGCCCTGACTGCAGCCAGCCCTCACCTGTGCGCAGGCTCCCATGTCTTCCCCCTGCTCAGGGACATTACTCCTGCACTTACCACCACTCCTCCCTCCTGGCTCCCACTGAGCAGGAAGGGAGAGGTAACCAAGGGGAATCTATGGAGCCTATACTTGGCTTCCAAGGAATCAAGGTATTAGAAGCAGAGGGCTGTTTGCTTTTCGGTACGTTAATTATTGTTCCCAAAACAAGAGAGCACACCCCAAGATGCAGGTAGCAGAAATCCCTAAGGACCCTGAGGGTACTGAGCACAAGACAGTGTTCCAGACTTGGCATGAACTTCCCAGGAGATGCTCTAAAGTGAGGGCGGGTGATCAGGGGTTTCTAGGAGCACTGGGTCTACAAAGAGACCCGTCCTCACTCCTGCTCCCATTCTTCCTCCGGATCTGGGACCAAACCTCCAGTACACTCTGGCAGCGACCTCACTGGGTTCCTGCTCTCATGCCCAAACCCGGAATACTGAATGCAGCACGAGGTCCTGTTAGGAACTTACCTGATTCCCCTGGACTTCTAACCCCTGTTACTGTGGTTCCGAGAACTGCACTAGGGAAGTAGTCTGCTTGGGGCTTTTTGAGTACGTAGGTTCTTTCCAATTTACTGATATCTCTCACCTGTGCGTTTGACATCAGAAGCTGGGCAGAGGCGGGAGAGGGGGTATTAGGGGGAGCGGGGCGGTCAGACCTGGCTGGGCATATGTGGTTACAAGATAAACTTTACCTACAGTTTGCAGTCTTCAGTTTCTCTGGACAGTAGAGGGCAGTGGCGCATCGAGTTCCACACCAGGCCTCCGCTCCCCCGCCCTTTGTGCCGGAAAAAAGTGGCTTCAGTCTTTCCTGAATTGGCGGATACTTTCTCCGTCCCAGCAGCCTCAGCTGCCTTAGCAACCACCCTCACTGAATTGCTGCTTCAGGGGCTGCACAGGTGAAAACTCCTCCTCCACACGCTGCAGCACTTTGCCTTCCAGATCGCCTTTTCTCCCCCGCTGCGGCCTGGGTTGTTCAGCAACATTCACTTCTGCTTCTCTGGAGCGGATCCTCATTGGCTTTCCCCAACTCATTTTGGGTTTTAGGGCCTTTATGCATATGCTAGAGGCCCAGTGCACGACATTCCTGCATGGGGGGGGGGGGGGGATCCCTCAGCCCTGCCTGCACCCTCTTGCAATCCAGGACCCCTCAGGTAGGGTCCCTAGGCCTGGCCAGCTATCAGGGCCTATCTGGGCTTTCCTTCCCCAGGCTGCCAGCAGCTGGCCCCGCCCCCACCGCTGCCACTGCTTGCCATCTGTGCAGCACTCCCCCACTCCCCCACCACCTGTAGCCTCCCTCTGTGGGCCACAGGCATGGGGTGCGATCGCTTGGCTGGCCTGAGCCTCCCTCTGCAGGGCGATCACTGCCCAGCCTTGCACACCACGGCAGAGCTGACTGGCCAGCCTTGCACACCACGGCAGAGCTGACTGGCCAGCCTTGCACACCACGGCAGAGCTGACTGGCCTGGCCAGCCTTGCACGCCACGGCAGAGCTGACTGGACAGCCTTGCACACCACGGCATAGCTGACTGGCCAGCCTTGCACACCACGGCAGAGCTGACTGGCCAGCCTTGCACGCCACGGCAGAGCTGACTGGCCAGCCTTGCACGCCACGGCAGAGCTGACTGGCCAGCCTTGCACGCCACGGCAGAGCTGACTGGCCAGCCTTGCACGCCACGGCAGAGCTGACTGGTGGCCTGGGCCTCGCTCTGAGGGGCAATGGTGAAGCGATGGCAGGGCCCTGACCAATGGCATCGCACCCGCCTTGGCTGGCCTGGCGCCAGTGTGTGTCACGGTGTGGTCCTCCGGAAGGTCTTCCGGATGCTCGTTCTGCTGTTCGGTCCTTTGGTAGGTTTGCACATTACGCCTTTGTTATTATAGGTAATTCCATTATGGCAGTCACTCAAACCTCCCTGTAGAAACCTCACTGTAGAAACCTCACTGGAGTGGGGAAGGATAAAATGTAATAGTTATTCAGCCCACGGTCCCATCCTCCAATATTGACCATTCACAGTGTTTTTTGATGAATTTCTTAGAGGTGGTTCGTCAAACACCAGGTGCGTTGTAAATATACTAAGGGTCATTCTGCATCAGGACTTCCCCCTCCCGCTGGTAAACTCGGTATAGCTTTCGGAAAGTCGTTCTTTCAGTCTTTTATCTGACTGAGAAATGAGGGAGGCCGGCTGCACACTGTGGAAAGTGTGTGTCAGTCTGAAGCGGAAGGTGCAGTGGCGGGTGATCCAGAAGCAGCACCGCCCGTGTGAGAGCAGGGGCGGCAGAGCAGGCGGGCTGCCCGCTGCCTCAGCACCAGCACCGGGCCGGGCTCAGGAAACACTGAGAGATGTTTTCAAACTTTACTTTCCTGCTCCGCTTCTTCATCTCTGTCTAACCCATCTTTCCCTAGTACTTGATTATAACACCTAAAGAGTTTTCTACTTGGTGGTTTATTTTCCCATTGGGCCCTTTGCACGTCAGCATTTCCCCATGTCATGCTCATTCCTTAAAGTCCCATTTCCTGACCTTGGCCAGGTAGCTCCTGAGGCAGACGCTGGAGAAAAAGCACAGTGGGCCATGGAGGGTGGGCCTCCTGGGAAGACAGGGGACTGTTGTCTCAAAGCCCATCCCACGTGACCCATCTCCCTGCAGGCAGGGGCTTTACAGGGAGAGGGAGGAAGGCAGAACACAGACCTCGAGGGCAGGGTTGGAGAGCTGTACGTGGAAGCCAGCACAGTACTCGCCGATAAGCATCTCGAAACCTGTCCGGGGATGGTCTGCTGTGCGTCATGCGGTCCTCACCCTGCAGGCTCTGGGGCTGAAGGTCAGCAGTTCTCTGGGAACTGGGAGACTGGAGGCCACACTGTGTGTGTTTTCCAGTGAGTTCCCAGGGTTCTTAGACAAACACGCTGGTTATCTACCAGCCACACTTACAGAAAGAATGTCGAAAGAATGGTGGGTGGGTTACAGCTTCCTACTGCTACATTCCCAAGTGACTGCCATCTGAAGAATTTCCTGTGCACCCGGAGGGAAAATAGTGGCGTGGGCAGGTGAGGGGTCATCTCGGTGGGATTTGTAAACT
This sequence comes from Eptesicus fuscus, assembly GCF_027574615.1. NCBI lineage: Eukaryota > Metazoa > Chordata > Mammalia > Chiroptera > Vespertilionidae > Eptesicus > Eptesicus fuscus. The sequence continues at coordinate 128,236,063 of NC_072473.1, forward strand.
CCCACCCCCACCGGACAGGATCAAGGGAGCAGTTGGCCCTCCCGTGGGCCCAGCCAGGTTGGGAGAAGTGGGTTTCGTGCAGGCCTCGTGTGCCAAGCCCAAGGGGCCGTTAGTGTGGACATGGGGGAACCAGTCTGGTCAGTGGAAGCCCCCTCTGTCCTGGGAGCCTTGTCATCACCTCGCTCTTTGAAGTCAAATCCCCTCTTTCCTGCCCCGCCCCAGCCCCTCCAGCCCTTGCCCCTGCCATCTGCTCTGAAGACAGTTCTGTTCCCACGGCCGCCACGTTCTTTCTCTGTAAACACGTGGCCTCTACGTGGGGAGTTTAAGATAATCTCCATGCTTGGGCGACTTCTGGGTCGGAATGGGCGGGAGAACATTTAGGTAAGAGAAAGCTAGAGCCGCGATTGAGGGAGAAGATTCTAGAGGTGCTAATGCCACGAGTCCACCAGCATAGCAAGAAGGTCCGTTGGGGGCCTGGGAAGGAGAAACCCTCTGATGTGAAACCTTCCTTTGGTTTGGGTCTTCCCTGAGTAGGGCGTTAGGCAGGGGAATGGAATTAGGAAAAAGAGGGATGAAATAACTGCACAGGCAGGTTAGGAAGGGCCTGGTCAGTTTTGTACCAAAGAGTGAAGCCAGGCAGGCAAAAAAAGGACCCTCTAGATCTGACTACATAAAAATAAATTTATCCGTGCATCTGAAAGCCACAGCCATAACTAAAAGGCAAACAACAACAACAGGAAATGTATTGGCACCATACATGACAGAATGGGGGTCTCTTTCTATACATACAACTGGTACAGGAAATATGCTACGTATTTTCAAAACACCAACAGGTACTGGTGAGAGTGTGAGAAGCAGACTTCTCACGGAATGGGGTGGCAGGACACATGGATCCGTGTTTCTTGCAGCACGCACCAAGCCTGTTACGTGTTTACGCCTTCAGCCCAGAACTCTGCTTCCTAAAATCTATCCTAAACAGTCCGAGGCGGTTAAAACATGCACGCACAAACACACGTGTTTCACGTTCTGGGGGACAGTCTCTGAGGAAGGTATCCGTGTGCTTTCCTCCTATATGTCTTCTTCATTGATTTCCCTCCACGTCACATTGAGCCTTCCTCCCACGAAGCAGACGTGGCCAGCTGAGGTCACCTGCCGTGTGTACATTACCAGAGTGCCTTTATCCCACGTGGGCTTGTGGCTGGAAACGCTGTACCGGCTCCACGCATCGCAGGGAATATTGGCGACAGCTCCAGCAGGGGTGCAATGACATCTGCAGCTGCCCAGCCACGCCCTGTTGGGGGACTGATGCTGGCCACCACCCCGGGAAGCAGATGCTGTTCCCGCCCTCATTGGACAGCTGTGGAAACTGAGGCACACGGTCCAGGGTCTCGGGGCTCCTCACAGAGGGCCCCAAAGGTCAGTCAGACACTACAGGTTGCACACTGCTTTGCAGGATGCCTCCCTGCCCCCAACTCCAGAAGCAAATCAAAGACTCACTGGGGAGGAGGGCAAAGAGCCTGCAGAACTTTCACAGCATGGCATGACATCGTCATTGCTCACAATGGAGTCCTCAGTGGAAACGGGGGGGGGGGGGGGGAAAGACAGGCAGGAAGTCTTTCCCACAGTATCATCCCAGTATTAGGAAACAATTCAGGATTTCCAAAGAAAAGAAGCTGAAGGAAATTCATAGGTGCTCATTTCTTCCAAAAACGTGTCCTGAGAACACACTGCTGCACCCTGCGTCCCCCCTCGGCTTTGTTGAGAAGGAATTGGCACACATCACTGTGGGACTTGACGGTGTACAGCGTGATGGTTTGGTTTACAGACTCTGTGCAATGATGGCCACAGTAGGTTTAGGTAGCCTCCATCTTCTCTGCTCACAAAATATTGCAATAAAGAGAAAATATAGAAAAAAAGAATGGTGGTGAGTATCCTTAGGATGTATTCCCTGAACAACTTTGCTCTGTATCGCACAGCAGTGTCAGCTACAGTAACCTGTTGTACATTATATCCCTAGTCCTTTTTTATCTTATAACTCAGGTTTCTACCTTTTGATCACCTTCTCCAATTTCCCTTTCCCCCACCCTCCGCCTCTGGCAACCACAAGTCTGATCTCCTTTTCTAGGACTTTTCTTTTTCTGAGACCCCACATATAAGTGAAATCATACAGGATTTCTTTTTCTCTGAAGTATTTCACTTAGCATAATGCCTTCAAGGTCCATCCATGTAGTTGCACATGGTAGGATTTCTTCTTTTTAATGGCTGAATAATATTCCATTGTGAGTGTGCGCTACAGATTTTGTCCACTCATCCGTCAGTGGACACTTAGGTTGCTTGCTTATCTTGGGTCATTGTAAATAACACTCCTATGAACATGAGGGTGCAGATATCTTTTCGAGCTTGTGTTTCCTTTTTCTTTGTTTGTTTTCTGTATATATTCCCAGAAGCAGAACTGCTGGATAAGAGGATACTTCTATTTTTAGTTTTTGGAGGACCCTGCATGTTTTATATAGTGGCCGGAGCAATTAAATTCCCACCAATAATGTACAAGGGTTCCCTATGATGCACATCCACACTAGTGGTGTTTTGTTCCTTGTTTTTTTTTAAAAAAAATTTTAACATATAGTTGATGTGCAATATTATGTGAGTTTCAGGTGTACAACATAGTTATTTGATATTTCTACACCATAAGAAGAAATCATCACAAAAAATAGTCAAAAACTGATCTTTCTTTACTAGACTTACTTTCTTGCCTTTTGGATGGCAGACACATTAACAGGCCTGAAGTGACATTTCATAATGGTTTTGATTTGCATTTCCCTAATGGCTAGTGATCTTGAGCATCTTTTCATGTACCTGTTGGCCTCTCTTATTAGCTCTTTGGATAAATGTCTACTCAGGTCCTAAGCTGGCTTTTAAACCTGGGTTACTTGGGTTTTTGCTAATACTTCTGTGAGCTCTTTCTATAGTCTGCATATTAATCCCTTGTCACATATGTGGTTTGCAGATTTTTTACCGTGCCTTAGGTGGTCTTTTCACTTGGTTGATGGTTTATTTTGCAGTGGGCACTCTTTTCTTCACCTCTTGAAAATACAGGCATGAGCAAATACAGAGGGAAAATAGAGCCCTGGTCTTTGGGAAGATGAGAGGTCAGGGGTCATTTCTGCTTTTCATGTCGACCTTTAAATATAATTTTTTGTCTTTTAGACAGCGTGTACTTTGAGGAAAAGAAATGAGTTTTAAAGTGTTAAAGTCTTTTCAAATGATTTTTCCTAAAGGTAATTAATGTGAAAAATCTCAGTTTAATAAATGATGTTGAATTGACAATGCAGTGATGTTATGGAAGAAATGATGCTTACAAAAGACTGGAGAGGAAAAAAAAGCAACACCCGGAGAAATGGAGTTACACCGTTTATTATTATTACACTGGTGGGCTCAGAGAAAAATGTCTTTCAAATTCTGGGCAAAAACATGGAGGAAGCTTTCTCTATTCATATGCTTCCAGTTCTTTGTCTCCCAAATATGGTTTTTTCTGGAACTTACGTTAGATGACTAGCCTACAAGGTCAGATAGCCAAATTTATCTTTCCTATTTTTCAAGCTGGTAGAAAACAAAGTTAATTTAAAGAGTAAGGGGCCGTCTAAAAATAACAGAGTTGACTCAAAGGCAAAGGACCATCTAATAGCAAAGAATTTTAAACAATAGTTTTACAAAAATAGGGGTTTGCCTTCTCATTATGAATTTTATTGTATTTACAAAGCACCTTAATATATGAAAAGTCTCTAAGAAAATTCATCTAAATATTATCAATGGTCATTGATGGCTGATGGGACTGTGGTTTAGATAATTTAATCAGTCCTCCAAATTTGGACAGTGAGGTTTGAGTGACTAATGTATCTGAAAAACATATTGATAAAGGGTCAAAACAACTGGGGAAAACCATTGAAGCCCATTCAGAGAAGGAAAAATAACAATAGCAGAACTTGGCGGCACACACTTTTCACCAAAGATACCTCCTAAGGTAGCAAGTAGGCCTCAAGATCAGCCAGGCCCAGGCAATCTGAGAAGCCAAGCTCCATTTTTTGCAGAAAACTGTGTCCTATGCTTTTCTCCGAGCCATTTTTTTTTACCAGGACGGGCGGGGGAAGAGGTGAGTAGCTGTTGCGAATGGAGCAACACTGCCACCTACTGGCCAGAGAAACTGAAGTCCGTCCATCACACCACAACAGAGTCATTTCCGCGAATCGGGGATCTGCGGCTGAACAGGAGGGGGACCAGGGAAACATCCCAGAAGGAGTGGGACTGCGAAACATCATAAAAAACACTCGGAGAGTTTACAGCGAAACGGCCCCAGTGAAACCATTTTCATAGGCCCGCCCTCGGAACCTAGCAACACTGGCAGGAAGTTCTGACACCCGAGCAGGAAACGGCTGTAACAGCGCTGCCTGCTGATTGGCCAGTTCTGCACATGCGCACGAGGTCCCGGTGAGGTCTGCCAGCCTGCAGCCTGCTGCTGCTGGAGATTGTCCTGTGCACCGTGTTGGAACCTCGGTCTCAGGCGCCTGACCAGTGCTGTCCGTCCGGGTGCTGTGGTCCGCCTGCCGCGGCCGCCCCACCGCCACATGGGCAGGACCCTTACCAACCCCCTCGCCTTCCTCTCCAGCTCCCCGCAGCCTAGCCGGGAAGGACCTCTTCCTGTGACAGGCCAGCCCTCCTGCCTGGGAATCAGTCCCCCTGCTCACCTCCAGGTCCAGGAGCCTGACCCGGTCAACCCGAGCACGCTCCAGGAGGGCTTACTGCTGCTCCCATGTTGTGTCCACCTCCCCATAGTGTAGCCGTGCCCTGGACATCAGGACACCCTGCGCTCTCCGGGATGTCCCTTCTAGCTTCCCTCTGATCCCTTCCGAGCACCTGCCCTGGTAACCCAGCCTTCTACCCTGACGCCTCTGCTCAGAGAGCCCTCACGCTTTCGGGGCGTCCGGTGTGGGTGCACGCCCTCCTCGCCACCCACCCACTTGAAGGCTGTCTAAGCGGAGGCGTCAGGGGAAGGGGGCTGGACAAGCGGGACACGGTTCTGGGGTGGAGGCAGAGGAGAATGCTAGAAAGGGGTGTGATGGAGTGGCGCGGGGTGCCTGAAGCCCAGGCATGGTCGTGGGCAGGGGAAGGGGGGCACACAGGATGGAAAGCGCAGAACATCCCTGAGGAAGTCTGGGCTCTGTGTGACCTGGTCTGGCCCATGGGCCCGAGGTCACCTGAATGGTTCCGGGTAGTGATGACCAAGGGAGACCTTTTCGCAGTACTGGACCGGTCAAGACCGCTGAGGGGCGGGCAGAGGGGGCGGGGGGAGGATGAAGAGGGGTGGGTACGGATGCCAGAGGCGGGGCACTGAGGTGCCTGGGACCCTCAGGGGACCAGTCCCTGACAACACAGGTCCTATCCCTAAGCTGACAGGTGGCAGCCTAATCCCGGACAAACCCTGCAGTAGATGGGAAAGGGGGGCCTGGCTGGGACCGCCCTGGCCGTCTCTGCGCATGCCCGGAAGCAGCCCTTGGAAGCGCGCAGCAGTCCTGGGGCAGAGCTGTCCCGGTCGCCTGGGTCTCCCAGTCCCTGCAGATGTGGTTCGCTGAGAGGACGCAGGGAACCGGCCTTGCTGGGCCTTTGGGAGGGTTCTTGTCTGCGTAGTGGTACTGGTGTCCTCCCTGTGGACGTCAGCACCAGGCGGTCTCTGACCGGGTACCAGACGTCACCACACAAGGACTCTCCCTGCAGTGTGCGCCTTCCGTTTCTCTGGACACTAGAGGGCAGCAGTGCGCCGTGTTCCGAGCCAGGCCGCCTCTCCCCCGCCCTTCGTGCTTGAAAAAAAACTGCCCGGTCCTTTCCGTAATTGCTACAACTTTCCAGGCCTCAGCAGCTCCAGGGGCCTAAGCAGCCACCCTCACTCTATTGCTCCTGCAGGGGATTCAGGGGTGAAACTTCTGATCTGCAGACTGGAACACTTTGCTTTTCAAATCGCCTTTCTTCTAAGCTGCTGCCTAGGTTGCTTAGCAACATTTATTCCTGCTTCTCACGAGGGGATCCTCATTGCCTTTCCCAACTCATTTTGGGTTTTATGGGACTCTGTGAATATACACTTCCCTTATGGCAGTCATTCAGACCTCACTGTAGTAAATTTTGGGGGTAGATAAAATATAATAATCTAATTCAAATCACAGCCCCATTCTCCAATATTGACCATTAACAGTGTTTTGTGATCAATTTCTTAGAGATTCTGCACCAAACACAAGGTGCACTTAAAATATACTAAGGGTCATTTTTGCATCAGGACTTCAACTTCTTCCTTTTAAACACAGTTATACCTTTTGGAAAGTCGTTCTTTTTAGTTATCTGACTGAGAAATAAGGGAGACATACTGCAAACTGTGGAAAGTGTGTGTCAGTCTGAAGTGGAAGGTGCAGTGGCCTGTGATCCAGAAGCAGCACCGCCCGTGTGAGAGCAGGGGCTGCAGAGCAGGCGGGCTGCCCGCTGCCTCAGCACCAGGAAGAATACCAGCACTTGGCTGTGCTCAGGGAATATTGTGAGTTGTTTTCAAAATTTACTTTCCTGGTCCTTTTTCTTTGTGTATATATATATATGTACACACACACACACACACACACACACACACACACATATATATATATATATATATATATATATATATATATATATATATATTTCATCTTTTTCTAGTCCTTGAGTATAATATACAAACAGTTTTCAACATGGTTTTAATGTTTGTTTTTTTCTTTAGGCCAGGTCAGTGGACTAAGTGAAAGCCATCTACAGATTGTTGTTGACACACTCATGACAGAGTCCAGGTCTTTCCAGTTTCAGCCCTGTTTCCTTCTGGTATAAAAAGTTCAAGCGAAACTTAAGTGAGTAAGAATGGCCTTGGTGGAGAGGACACATCTCTCATGGTTGCTCCCTGTTTTCATCACCTGTCAACACGTTGGGAATCTTTCCAGAAGGATCCTGCCCTGGAGCATATTCAACTTGATAGAACTTCAGTTCTGCTCTGCACCTAAGATACTTTGGTCCAGTGTTTAAAAACCAGTCACCCTAGCCGGCCACACTGGAGGGTTGGTTTGGGTCATGTAATGAGTGTCAGGGTGCATAAAAAAGAAAACACTGGCCCTAACCGGTTTGGATCAGTGGATAGAGCGTCAGCCTGCAGACTGAACGGTCCCGGGTTCGATTCCGGTCAAGGGCATGTACCTTGGTTGCAGGCACATCCCCAGTAGGGGGTGTGCAGGAGGCAGCTGATCGATGTTTCTCTCTCATCGATGTTTCTAACTCTCTCTCCCTCTCCCTTCCTCTCGGTAAAAAATCAATAAAATATATTGAAGAAGAAGAAGAAGAAGAAAACACTGCCCATGAACTAAAGGGCCCAATGAATGACTTGCTATTGGGATTGGGGAAACATGGTCACCTGACAGTGAGCAGTGTGTATGAAGCCAGCCTGATCTGACTGCAAAGGTCTTTCTCTCCCCGAGTCCTGCTAATGCTTCTGATGCTGCTTTGGCACGCCTCCCATAACTGAAAAATGTCCCACATTTCTTACCAAAAAGTTTCATTTTAAAGAGTAGTATGCACACATAATTGAACTCATTTATCCTGACAACTTCTTTCCCAAAGAGGCTACTTTTTCCCCCCCTTCTTTTTCTATGTGAAATGGGAGAGGGAAAGGGAAGCTACTTTTGATTGGACATGCATTTTTTTTCTGTAGGTCTTCTGGGAGGCCCTTGGTCCAGGGCTCCAGAGAACGCCCTTCCAGTTCCAGCTCTACCAGCCTTCCCCATTTCCCTCTTCTACTCTCTTTGCTTTCTGGGCCTGCTGTTTCCTCAGTCTTAACAAGTCAAGCCCTACCCGGTTGCTCACTGGTTAGAGCGCTGGCCTTCTGACTGAAGGGTTTCGGGTTTGATTCTGGTCAAGGGCAGGTTCCTGGGTTGCAGGCTCAACCCTGGCCCCCACAGGGGTGCGTGTGCAAAGCAACCAGTCAATGTGTGTGTGTCTCTCACCTCTCTCTCTCTCCTAAAAAAATCAATGGGAAAAATATCCTCAGGTGATGAGAGAGAGAGAGAGAGAGAGAGAGAGAGAGAGAGAGAGAGAGAGAAGTCAAGCTACCTTATTGGTTGAAGAGGAGGGCGCATCTAGGAAAGGGAGTGGTGAGAGAGCCCCTGCTCCTAGTACAAAACCTCCTCTTTTTTCTTGTCTGTCTTGGAATTCATTCCAGGAAAGGTTCAATGTACTTTGACAGAGTTTGATATCCTGTGGTCTACATGGTCTCTCAGATTTCCTCTGTGCTCAGTCCCGCAGACATGAAAGGGAGAATGGAGAGGAATGAAATTATAAATATGAATAGACGGGGCCATCCTCAGGAGTACCACACACTAAAAATAAACTCAAAGCTTAGGTCCCCAACACTGTCAAGTTACTATACCTGCTCTTGTGTGAATGAAAATATTATGTGAAAGAGAAACTTCCATCATTCTTAAGCAAATGTATTTTCGCCCCCTTATTCAAAAGACTAGACCGTTCCTTTTATATAAGTGTGTAGACTGCAGCATTATTTTAAAAAAGGAAACTTTATAAAAATTTGATTCCTTTTTTTTTTTTTTAGCTCTTAGAGCTTTCTACAAAATATCTTTTCAAAATAGCATATCAAACTTTTTCATATATTTGTTAACTAATGGCATGTGTGGTTGTATTATTTGGGCACAGACATCCTTTGTTTTTAATCTAAGAATGTAGGGAAATTCTTTTATTAAAGTATATTTTTATTGATTTCAGAGAACAAGGGAGAGGAAGAGAGAGAGAAACATCAGTGATGAGAATCATTGATCGGCTGCCTTATGCACTCCCTCCACTGGGAATTGAGCGCAAAACCTGGTCTGTGCCCTGACCAGGAATTGAACCATGACCTTCTGGTTCATAGGTTGAGGTTCAACCACCGAGCCACGAAGGCCAGGCGTGAAATTCTCTAGTCATCCTAAAATTATGATTTCACAGCTTGCGCTCTTACCTGCTGAGATGTACTGAGAAAACACTATGTGTTAGGCACTCTGGTAAGTCCTTTGTATGTCGGATGGTGTCATTTATGACAGAAACTTTATCTGTTAGGTTAATATAATTATTCCCATTTAACAGATGAGGGAGAACATTGCTACTTAGAGAGATCACTACTCAGGGGGTCTAACATGAACCCTATGATGACTGATGGAAGAAGTTACCCTGGAATCTCATGCTCAGGAACACGGGTGCCTTGAAATGCTTGTATCGTCCCAGAGGTGACAGTAATTCCTGAACTGGACCTGTAGAAGTCTTTGCTTTGGATACTCAAAAATCGGGGTCAAATTAGTGGTAGAACTTAGGTAGAAAAAATCTAGCTAAAGTTACTCAAGTAGAGGTTAATGGCTTCATTCAGCTGATGTTTGTTTCCATAGACCAGGTAACTCCGAGCTGAAGCAGAATGGATGTTGTACAGGGGAAGGGGGATGAGAGGACCATGTACAGGGAAAGAAGACAAGCTTCAGTTTCTTTTAACTGCCCCAAAGGTGTGGTTTGAAAGGCTGGGAATTGGTTCAACTTGCCTGTTGCTTGGATACTTGGCGCAATCCCATTGTAGCATCAGAGTTCTTTGAGAGATGCTTTTCTAGATCTTGTTGTTTTTTTACATTTTGAGGGTCATGGGAGCTAACAAAAAGGTACACCAGGGAAGGGGAAAAAAAGTTTAAGGGGGCAGGGCTTGAAGCAAGGAAAACTGGGATTTATTTTAATTAATCTACATTGTCTCCTCTTAGACAAGGGGAACTCATGGAAAATCTGAAGAGCTTTCATCAGTCCCTTCTATTTTATTCAATCTTTATTGTTGAGAGTATTACTGAGGTCCCCCCTTTATTTCCCCATTGCCCCTCCCACTGGCCCTGCCCTGCCCAGGGCTTCACCATCCTATTATCTGTGTCCATGGGCAATGTATACGGCATATAGACCAATGGAACAGAACAGAGAACCCAGAAGTCGATCCAAGGCATTATGGTTAATTAATATTTGACAAAGAGGCAAGGAGCATACAATGGACTAAGACAGTCTATTCAGTAAATGGTGTTGGGAAAAGTGGACAGGTCCAGGCAAAAAATGAAACTAAACCACCAACTTACTCCACACACAAAATGCATAAAAGACTTAAATATAAGTCATGAAATAATGAAAATCCTAGAATGATATGTAAGCAGCAAAATCTCAGACTTCTCACATAGAAAAACTTTCCCCCATATATGGTTTAGGGCAAGAAAAACAGTCAAGGATAGAGATGCACTGCGCAATCTCTGAAAGAAAGCGCCCTTTCCTGTAGAAAGATTGCCCTACCATTTTTTCTAAGAAGGAAGGGCGGGGGGAGTGGTGAGCGGCTCGGATGCATGGAGCAACACTGCCACCTGCTGGCCAGAGAAACGGAACGGAAGCGCGCACACACACACACACACAAAGATATAATTTCCACGACTTTCCAGCGCAGAGACTGGGGATGCGGGGCTGAACACGAACAGGACTGCGGAAACACCACAGACAGGCACAGCACACGCCAAGGGGTTCCAGTGAAGCAGCCCCCACAATGCCCCTTTCCTAGTCCCGCCCTAGGAACCATAGAAACAAGGCAGGAAGTCCCTTGGCCCGAACAGGAAGCTCCTGGAGGCGCTGCGCACTGATTGGCCAGTTCTGCGCACGCGCAGGGTGTACGGGTGAGGTCCCTGCCAGTCTTCCAGCCTGCGTTTACTAGACTGTTTTCCCTCAGACAGTGTGGGAACCTCTGGGTGAGGATCCTGACCAGTGACGTCCAGATGCTGTGGCCCAAGAACCGCTGCTGTGTCCCAATCCCCTTGACATCCTCCTCCTGCTCTCCCTGTCTCTAGCCATTACAGAGTTCTCCCTCTGACACAGGCTCAGCCCTCATTCCTGGAAACCCTTCTGGTAACCTCAAGGTCCAAGAGCCTGACCTGGTCAACCCTGACACGTTCTCAAGGAGACTCTAGGGCCTCAGACCCTGTCCCTTGTGTCCACCTCCCCATAGTCATGCTCTGGACATCAGGAAACCCAGCGCTGCTCTGTGATGTCCCTTCCAAGCATTGCCTCTCTGATCACCTCTGCACATCCTGGTAAACCAGCTCTCTTCCTCGAATGCCTCTGCTTGGAGAGCATCCAACCTTTAGCGAATTTCAGTTTGGATCCGACAGCCCTCCTCACCACCCAGCAGGCCCCTGCTTACCCAGTATACATAGGACTATAAACTCCCCATCTTACATAGCTCTCCTGCTCCTTTCTCCCCCCTCCACACTCTCCTGCTGTGCCCCAATAAGGGACACATCCCTGTATGAGAGCACCTGAGCATTGATGACAAAAATACCAACCTCACTGAATTGTTTATCTTATATCCATCACCAGGAGACCGTTGCCTCTCCCTGTCACCCTCATCCAACCTCCATCACTACCTCAGCCACCGGCACCCTCTTCCATTTCAATGGAGAAGACAGAAGCAATGAGGGTTGCTTCTCACAGGTTCCCAAATCCGATCGACCAGGTTTTTGCCCTGACTGTCTCCGCTGCACCGGAGCACACCTGCCCTGACTGCAGCCAGCCCTCACCTGTGCGCAGGCTCCCATGTCTTCCCCCTGCTCAGGGACATTACTCCTGCACTTACCACCACTCCTCCCTCCTGGCTCCCACTGAGCAGGAAGGGAGAGGTAACCAAGGGGGATCTATGGAGCCTATACTTGGCTTCCAAGGAATCAAGGTATTAGAAGCAGAGGGCTGTTTGCTTTTCGGTATGTAATTTACCACCCTCAAAACAAGAGAGCACACCCCAAGATGCAGGTAGCAGAAATCCCTAAGGATGTTGAATATGTGACAGAGTGTTGGGAAGTTGGGGTGAAATTCAGAGAAGATGCTTTAAGTCAAAGAGGGAGAAGCAGGGTGTTCAAGCAGTACTAGGCCGCAGGAAGACCCCCGATCCCCACCCCTGCTACCACTCTTACCTCACGGATCCACAGAGCTACAGGCTGAAAGACGCAAGGTCACCCGAGTCAAAGGCCTCCATCAGTGATATAGGGGGAGAGAATATGATAGAGTGAACTAACTAAAGAAGGGAATCCGGGAAGGAAATTGGATAGTTTGGGCAAAGGTGCAGAAGAGGGAAGGTGAGTTATACTGGAGGAACAGACAGCCGTCCTGTGATGAGGGCAGGGGGTCAAGGGCTTGGGGTGGGGTGATGGCTGGAGCTGGCGTCATGGGCACTGAATGGCCACCAAATTCAGACAAAAGGGCTTCTCAAAGACATTCCTTGTTTCAGGACCATAGAGGCCCAGGGAGCCAGGAGAGCTAGGACAGGTTTGCCCAGTCTGGGTCCTGGACGCGGATGATTTAAAGCGTCTGTCAGTCTAAGGCCTGTGCATGAGACTGGCCTCGGTCTCTCCTACCTGCCGGTGATGAGGCTGTGCTCTGGGGTCCCTGAGACGAGGAACCGAGGGGCCGGGCCCCGGGGCAGCAGAGAAGAGCTCCCTGTGAGTCTGGTCCCTGCGGAGGTGGGGGGCCATCTCCTCACAGACCTCCACAGCGGGCATGGTGGGTGGTCAGAGTGCAGGGAGAAACATGACTCGAGTCTGCAGTATCTGACTGAGGCCACAGGTCCAGGCCACCATGAGGTAACTGAGGCAGCTGCTCTCGGGTGAGGGGCAGGGTCCAGTCCCTGAGATGTCTGCCATCGCGGCCCGGCCACAGCCGGGCACCCTGAGAACTCAAGGTCTCTGTGCAGGAGCCCGTGTGTTTCCAAGGCTCCTTCACCCCGTTTGGGAGGGGAGGGCGGGTAGGAAGAGCTGGGACAGCAAAGGATGAGGACGGGGGGATGGGACGGGCCACGACTGAACATGGAGGAACCAAGCCCTTCCTACAAATGGGCCCTTTCAGCCACCAGGTAGAGAGAACAGGACCCCAGGGCTTCTTTGGCCTGGTTTCCACCTGAGAGATTCTAGGGTAGTGGTTCTCAACCTTCCTAATGCTGCAACCCTTTAATACGGTTCCTCATGTTGTGGTGACCCCCAACCATAAAATTATTTTCGTTTCTACTTCATAACTGTAATTTTGCCACTGTTATGAATCGTAATGTAAAGATCTGTGTTTTCCGATGGTCTCAGGTTCTACAGCAGCGGTTCTCAACCTTTGGGGCGCGAAGAGCCTGACATCAGCTCCTGCCCTCGGTGAGTCTGTGCGGGCCTGTCCTCTTGCTGTGATCGGTTGTAGGGATCCGTTTATGGCAGGCTAAACGCTGTCCTGGTCAAAGGCAGGAGGAGGCAAGGCCCCCCGGTCTCCTCTCTCAGGGACAGACTGGAAGGAGGGCACAGGGGCAGCCCGTGGGGCAGGCGTGCTGACATCCCAGATTCCCCGGTGCTGCGCTGAGGGCACCGGCACTTTGGTCTGTGTATTCTGCTGATCTTCATCAGCAGTGCCCGCCCTCTGAAAGGGGATGTGAGGGGAGAAAAGGACCCTGCCTTTGCTTCTGACCTGCTAGCTGAGCTAAGATGCAACATGCGAGTGGTCCATATTTTCTTGACTCACCTCCCTTCTGAGGTGTCTCAATTCCGACTGCCACCGCTTCTGTAGGTTGCTCCTCCTTTGACCGGAACAGATGCTCTCTGCTTGTTCTCTCTCATGTTGACTCAACCTGACCCATATTTATGCTGGTCAATGCGGCATACTGTGGAATGTGTTCCTTGTTGAGAACAACAGGAGTTTAAAAAGAGGAGGGTAAAGTCCTGATGCAAAAATAAACCTTAATATATTTAAATGCATGTTGTGTTTGATGAAAAATCTCTAAGTATCTGATCACAAAATATTCCTAATAGTTAATACTGGAGGATGGGACTGTTGTTTGAATCACTTTATTATATTTTATCTGCTCCTCTTCATCCCCCCCAACCCCCCAATTTTCGACAGTGAGGTTTTAGTGCCTGCCATAACTGAAATATATACTGAGTGGCCAGGTTATTATGATCTCTGAACACATAATAATCTGGCCACTCAGTGTATATCCTATATAATAAAAGGCTAATATGCAAATTGTCCCCTCGACCAGGAGTTCGACCAGAAGGCAGGCCAGCCAACCGCCCATGTCCCCTCCCCCTGGCCAGGCTGGCGGGACCCCACCCATGCACGAGTTCATGCACCAGGCCTCTAATATATATATATATATATATATATATATATATATATATACACAAACACACACACACACACACACACACACACACACACACTGAGTGGCCAGATTATTATGCGTTCAGAGATCATAATAATCTGGCCACTCAGTGTATATTCACAGAGTCCCATAAAACCCAAAATGAGTTGGGGAAAGGCAATGAGGATCCCCTCGTGAGAAGCAGGAATAAATGTTGCTAAGCAACCTAGGCAGCAGCTTAGAAGAAAGGCGATTTGAAAAGCAAAGTGTTCCAGTCTGCAGATCAGAAGTTTCACCCCTGAATCCCCTGCAGGAGCAATAGAGTGAGGGTGGCTGCTTAGGCCCCTGGAGCTGCTGAGGCCTGGAAAGTTGTAGCAATTACGGAAAGGACCGGGCAGTTTTTTTTCAAGCACGAAGGGCGGGGGAGAGGCGGCCTGGCTCGGAACACGGCGCACTGCTGCCCTCTAGTGTCCAGAGAAACGGAAGGCGCACACTGCAGGGAGAGTCCTTGTGTGGTGACGTCTGGTACCCGGTCAGAGACCGCCTGGTGCTGACGTCCACAGGGAGGACACCAGTACCACTACGCAGACAAGAACCCTCCCAAAGGCCCAGCAAGGCCGGTTCCCTGCGCCCTCTCAGCGAACCACATCTGCAGGGACTGGGAGACCCAGGCGACCGGGGCAGCTCTGCCCCAGGACCGCTGCGCGCTTCCAAGGGCTGCTTCCGGGCATGCGCAGAGACGGCCAGGGCGGTCCCAGCCAGGGCCCCCCTTTCCCATCTACTGCAGGGTTTGTCCGGGATTAGGCTGCCACCTGTCAGCTTAGGGATAGGACCTGTGTTGTCAGGGACTGGTCCCCTGAGGGTCCCAGGCACCTCAGTGCCCCGCCTCTGGCATCCGTACCCACCCCCTCTTCATGCCTCCCCCCGCCCCTCAGCGGTCTTGACCGGTCCAGTACTGCGAAAAGGTCTCCCTTGGTCATCACTACCCGGAACCATTCAGGTGACCTCGGGCCCATGGGCCAGACCAGGTCACACAGAGCCCAGACTTCCTCAGGGATGTTCTCCGCTTCCCATCCTGTGTGCCCCCCTTCCCCTGCCCACGACCATGCCTTGGCTTCAGGCACCCCGCGCCACTCCATCATACCCCTTTCTAGCATTCTCCTCTGCCTCCACGCCAGAACCGTGTCCCGCTTGTCCAGCCCCCTTCCCCTGACGCCTCCGCTTAGACAGCCTTCAAGTGGGTGGGTGGCGAGGAGGGCGTGGCACCCACACCGGACGCCCCGAAAGCGTGAGGGCTCTCTGAGCAGAGGCGTCAGGGTAGAAGGCTGGGTTACCAGGGCAGGTGCTCGGAAGCGATCAGAGCGAAGCTAGAAGGGACATCCCGGAGAGCGCAGGGTGTCCTGATGTCCAGGGCACGGATACACTATGGGGAGGTGGACACAACATGGGGGGCAGCAGTAAGCCCTCCTGGAGCGTGCTCGGGTTGACCGGGTCAGGCTCCTGGACCTGGAGGTGAGCAGGGGGACTGATTCCCAGGCAGGAGGGCGGGCCTGTCACAGGAAGAGGGCCTTCCCGGCTAGGCTGCGGGGAGCTGGAGAGGAAGGCGAGGGGGTTGGTAAGGGTCCTGCCCATGTGGCGGTGGGGCGGCCGCGGCAGGCGGACCACAGCACCCGGACGGACAGCACTGGTCAGGCGCCTGAGCCCGAGGTTCCAGCACTCTGCACAGGACAATCTCCAGCGCCTGCAGGCTGCAGGCTGGCAGACCTCACCGGGACCTCGTGCGCATGTGCAGAACTGGCCAATCAGTGCGCATGTCTAGAACTGGCCAATCAGTGCGCATGTCTAGAACTGGCCAATCAGTGCGCAGCGCCATTTCAGTCGTTTCCTACTCGGGCGTTAGAACTTCCTGCCAGTGTTGCTAGGTTCCGAGGGCGGGACTATGAAAATGGTTTCACTGGGGCCGTTTCGCTGTAAACTCTCCGAGTGTTTTTTATGATGTTTCGCAGTCCCACTCGTTCTGGGATGTTTCCCTGGCCCCCCTCCTGTTCAGCCGCAGATCCCCGATTCGCGGAAATGACTCCGTTGTGGTTGATGGACGGACTTCAGTTTCTCTGGCCAGTAGGTGGCAGTGTTGCTCCATGCGCAACAGCTACTCCCTTCTTCCCCCGCCCGTCCTGCTCAAAAAAAATGGCTCGGAGAATAGGACATACTTTTCTGCAAAAAATGGAGCTTGGCTTCTCAGATTGCCTGGGCCTGGCTGATCTTGAGGCCTACTTGCTACCTTAGGAGGTATCTTTGGTGAAAAGTTTGTGCCACCTGGTTCTGCTATTGTTATTTTTCCTTCTCTGAATGGGCTTCAATGGCTTTCCCCAGTTGTTTTGACCCTTTATCAATATGTTTTTCAGATACATTAGTCACTCAAACCTCACTGTCCAAATTTGGAGGACTGATTAAATATAATCATCTAAACCACAGTCCCATCAGCCATCAATGACCATTAATAATATTTAGATGAATTTTCTTAGAGACTTTTCATACATTAAGGTGCTTTGTAAACATGTCATTCATATTGCATTGTTACGTCAACATTTTTATAAAAATACGTTTTTATTGATTTTTATAGAGAGGATGGGAGAGGGATAGATAGAAAAATCAATGAAAGAGAAACTTCAGGGTCAGCTGTCTCCTGTGTGCCCCCTACTGGTGATCTAGCTTGAAATCAGGACAAGGCCCCTGCCTGGAATCCAAACTGTGAAGAACTGTGATCTCTTGTTTCATGGATCAACCCTCAACCACCCAGCGAAACTGGCCTCAACGTCTTTTATTCAATTGAGGTTTTTCATGTTAGTTACCTTTTGCAAAAATCATTTGCAAAGGTTTGAACACTTTAAAATTCATTTCCTCTTCCTAAAAAGTACACACAGTTTAAAAGAGTTAAAAATTATATTTAAAGGTTGAGAAAGGACGCAGAAATAATCCCTGACCTCTAATCTTCCCAAAGACCAGGGCTATATTTTCCCTCTGTTTTTGCTCATGCCTGTATTTTCAAGAGGTGAAGAAAAGAGTGTCCACTGCAAAATAAACCATTAACCAAGTGAAAGACCACGTAAGGCACGGTAAAAAATCTGCAAACCACATATGTGACAAGGGATTAATATGCAGACTATAGAAAGAGCTCACAGAAGTATTAGCAAAAACCCAAGTAACCCAGGTTTAAAAGCCAGCTTAGGACCTGAATAGACATTTATCCAAAGAGCTAGAGGAGAGGCCAACAAGTACATGAAAAGATGCTCAAGATCTCTAGCCATTAGGGAAATGCAAATCAAAACCACAATAAAATGTCATTTCCTGCCCGTTAATGTGTCTGCCATCCAAAAGGCAAGAAGATAAAGATCAGTCCTAGACTTTTGTGTGGTGATCACATCATAATTTTATGTATATATCGAGTATGTTGTACACCTGAAACTGATATAATAATTGCATATGAACTATTTCTCAATTTTTTTAAAAGAAAAGAAACAAAAAATTGCTAGCATGGATGTGCAGAAAAGGGTAGCCTTGTGCACTGTTGATGGGAATGTAAATTGGTACAGCCATTATAGAAAACATTATGTGGGATCAACCAAAAATTATAAATAGAAGTACCATAGCCGAAACCGGTTTGGCTCAGTGGATAGAGCGTCAGGCCTGCGGACTGAAGGGCCCCAGGTTCGATTCCGGTCAAGGGCATGTACCTTGGTTGCGGGCACATCCCCAGTAGGGAGTGTGCAAGAGGCAGCTGATCAGTGTTTCTCTCTCATCGATGTTTCTAACTCTCTCTCCCTCTCTCTTCCTCTCTGTAAAAAATCAATAAAATATATTTTAAAAATAAATAAACAGAAGTACCATATTATACAGCACTTCTATTTCTGGGACTATATGTAGAAATAGAAACAAAGAAAAAAGAAAACAAAAGCTTGAAAAGGTATGTGCACATGCATGTTCATAGCAGCATCCTACCTAATAAAATGGTAATATGTAAATTACCATCACTCCGCTACACCCACGATTGGGCCAGAGGGAGGCGCAGGGGGCGGGACTCGGGGTGGCTGGGGTCGCCGATTGGGCCGGCAGGATGCTGAGCTCGCGTTGCCAGTGGAGGCGCCAGGTCAGCGTCTGCGCCATGGCTGTGCTTCGGAACAGAAGGGGCCTCTGGGGCAGCGAGCTCACGTCCGCCGTGGACCATCAAAAGTGGGGGAGCTGGGTGCCTGTCCACTGGTGCAACAGGCCTTTCAGAAGCCTTCGCTGCGCTGGAGGCTTCTAAAAGGCCTGGTGCACCAGCGGACAGGCACCCCGCTCCCCCGCGATCGAAAGCAAAAGCATGTAGGGGACCCTACACGTGCATGATTCAATCAGCACTGGGCCTCTAGTTTTTTATAATAGCCATGATAAGCAAGCAAACTGTCTATTGATGGATGAGTGGACAAAATCTGTAGCACACACACACACACACACACACACACACACACACACTCACAATGGAATATCATTCAGCCATTAAAAAGAAGAAATCTTGCCATGTGCAACTACATGGATGGACCTTGAAGGCATTATGCTAAGTGAAATACTTCAGAGAAAAAGAAATCCTGTATGATTTCACTTATATGTGGGGTCTTAAAAAAAGAAAAGTCCTAGAAAAGGAGATCAGACTTGTGGTTGCCAGAGGCGGAGGGTGGGGGAAAGGGAAATTGGAGAAGGTGATCAAAAGGTAGAAACCTGAGTTATAAGATAAAAAAGGACTAGGGATATAATGTACAACAGGTTACTGTAGCTGACACTGCTGTGCGATACAGAGCAAAGTTGTTCAGGGAATAAATCCTAAGGATGCTCCCACAGGGAGAACATTCTTTTTTTCTATATTTCCTCTTTATTGCAATATTTTGTGAGCAGAGAAGATGGAGGCTACCTAAACCTACTGTGGCCATCATTGCACAGAGTCTGTAAACCAAACCATCACGCTGTACACCGTCAAGTCCCACAGTGATGTGTGCCAATTCCTTCTCAACAAAGCCGAGGGGGGACGCAGGGTGCAGCAGTGTGTTCTCAGGACACGTTTTTGGAAGAAATGAGCACCTATGAATTTCCTTCAGCTTCTTTTCTTTGGAAATCCTGAATTGTTTCCTAATACTGGGATGATACTGTGGGAAAGACTTCCTGCCTGGCTTTCCCCCCCCCCCCCCCCGTTTCCACTGAGGACTCCATTGTGAGCAATGACGATGTCATGCCATGCTGTGAAAGTTCTGCCTGCTCTTTGCCCTCCTCCCCAGCGAGTCTTTGATTTGCTTCTGGACTTGGGGGCAGGGAGGCGTCCTGCAAAGCCGTGTGCAACCTGTAGTGTCTGACTGACCTTTGGGGCCCTCTGTGAGGAGCCCCGAGACCCTGGACCGTGTGCCTCAGTTTCCACAGCTGTCCAATGAGGGCGGGAACAGCATCTGCTTCCCGGGGTGGTGGCCAGCATCAGTCCCCCAACAGGGCGTGGCTGGGCAGCTGCAGATGTCATTGCACCCCTGCTGGAGCTGTCGCCAATATTCCCTGCGATGCGTGGAGCCGGTACAGCGTTTCCAGCCACAAGCCCACGTGTGATAAAGGCACTCTGGTAATGTACACACGGCCGGTGACCTCAGCTGGCCACGTCTGCTTCGTGGGAGGAAGGCTCAATGTGACGTGGAGGGAAATCAATGAAGAAGACATATAGGAGGAAAGCACATGGATACCTTCCTCAGAGACTGTCCTCCAGAACATGAAACACGTGTGTTTGTGCATGCATGTTTTAACCGCCTCGGACTGTTTAGGATAGATTTTAGGAAGCAGAGTTCTGGATTGAAGGCGTAAACACGTAACAGGCTTGGTGCGCGCTGCAAGAAACACGGATCCATGTGTCCTGCCACCCCATTCCGTGAGAAGTCTGCTTCTCACACTCTCACCAGTACCTGTTGGTGTTTTGAAAATACGTAGCATATTTCCTGTACCAGTTGTATGTATAGAAAGAGACCCCCATTCTGTCATGTATGGTGCCAATACATTTCCTGTTGTTGTTGTTTGCCTTTTAGTTATGGCTGTGGCTTTCAGATGCACGGATAAATTTATTTTTCTGTAGTCAGCTCTAGAGGGTCCTTTTTTTGCCTGCATAGCTTCACTCTTTGGTACAAAACTGACCAGGCCCTTCCTAACCTGCCTGTGCAGTTATTTCATCCCTCTTTTTCCTAATTCCATTCCCCTGCCTTACGCCCTACTCAGGGAAGACCCAAACCAAAGGACAGTTTCACATCAGAGGGTTTCTCCTTTCCAGGCCCCGAAAGGTCCTTCTTTCTGTGCTGGTGGACTCGTGGCATTAGCACCTGTAGAATCTTCTCCCTCAATCGCGGCTCTAGCTTTCTCTTACCTAAATGTTCTCCCGCCCATTCCGACCCAGAAGTCGCCCAAGCATGGAGATTATGTTAAACTCCCCACGGAGAGGCCACGTGTTTACAGAGAAAGAACGTGGCGGCCGTGGGAACAGAACTGTCTTCAGAGCAGATGGCAGGGGCAAGGGCTGGAGGGGCTGGGGCGGGGCAGGAAAGAGGGGATTTGACTTCAAAGAGGGAGGTGATGACAAGGCTCCCAGGACAGAGGGGGCTTCCACTGACCAGACTGGTTCCCCCATGTCCACACTAACGGCCCCTTGGGCTTGGCACACGAGGCCTGCACGCAACCCACTTCTCCCAACCTGGCTGGGCCCACGGGAGGGCCAACTGCTCCCTTGATCCTGTCCGGTGGGGGTGGGAGTTTACAAATCCCACCGAGATGACCCCTCACCTGCCCACGCCACTATTTTCCCTCCGGGTGCACAGGAAATTCTTCAGATGGTAGTCACTTGGGAATGTAGCAGTAGGAAGCTGTAACCCACCCACCATTCTTTCGACATTCTTTCTGTAAATGTGGCTGGTAGATAACCAGCGTGTTTGTCTAAGAACCCTGGGAACGAACTGGAAAACACACACAGTGTGGCCTCCAGTCTCCCAGTTCCCAGAGAACTGCTGACCTTCAGCCCCAGAGCCTGCAGGGTGAGGACTGGCATGACGCACAGCAGACCATCCCCGGACAGGTTTCGAGATGCTTATCGGCGAGTACTGTGCTGGCTTCCACGTACAGCTCTCCAACCCTGCCCTCGAGGTCTGTGTTCTGCCTTCCTCCCTCTCCTTGTAGAGCCCCTGCCTGCAGGGAGATGGGTCACGTGGGATGGGCTTTGAGACAACAGTCCCCTGTCTTCCCAGGAGGCCCACCCTCCATGGCCCACTGTGCTTTTTCTCCAGCATCTGCCTCAGGAGTTCACCTGGCCAAGGTCAGGAAATGGGACTTTAAGGAATGAGCATGACATGGGGAAATGCTGACGTGCAAAGGGCCCAATGAGAAAATAAACCACCAAGTAGAAAACTCTTTGGGTGTTATAATCAAGTACTAGGGAAAGATGGGTTAGACAGATATGAAGAAGCAGAGCAGGAAAGTAAAGTTTGAAAACATCTCTCAGTGTTTCCTGAGCCCGGCCCGGTGCTGGTGCTGAGGCAGCGGGCAGCCCGCCTGCTCTGCAGCCCCTGCTCTCACACGGGCGGTGCTGCTTCTGGATCACCCGCCACTGCACCTTCCACTGCACTTTCCACAGTGTGCAGCCGGCCTCCCTCATTTCTCAGTCAGATAAAAGACTGAAAGAACGACTTTCCGAAAGCTATACCGAGTTTACCAGCGGGAGGGGGAAGTCCTGATGCAGAATGACCCTTAGTATATTTACAACGCACCTGGTGTTTGACGAACCACCTCTAAGAAATTCATCAAAAAACACTGTGAATGGTCAATATTGGAGGATGAGACCATGGGCTGAATAACTATTACATTTTATCCTTCCCCACTCCAGTGAGGTTTCTACAGAGAGGTTTGAGTGACTGCCATAATGGAATGACCTATAATAATAAAAGCGCAATGTGCAAACCTACCAAAGGACCGAACAGCAGAACGACCGTCTGGAAGACCTTCCCGAGGACCACACCGTGACACACACAGGCGCCAGGCCAGCCAAGGCGGGTGCGATGCAATTGGTCAGGGCCCTGCCATCGCTTCACCATTGCCCCTCAGAGCGAGGCCCAGGCCACCAGTCAGCTCTGCCGTGGCGTGCAAGGCTGGCCAGTCAGCTCTGCCGTGGCGTGCAAGGCTGGCCAGTCAGCTATGGTGTGGTGTGCAAGGCTAGCCAGAGATCGCCCAGCAGAGGGAGGCAACAGGTGGTGGGGGAGGGGCCAGCTGCTGGCAGCCTGGGGAAGGAAAGCCCAGATAGGCCCTGATAGCTGGCCAGGCCTAGGGACCCTACCTGAGGGGTCCCGGATTGCGAGGGCGCAGGCAGGTCTGAGGGATCCCCCCCCCCCCCCATGCAGGAATGTCGTGCACTGGGCCTCTAGCATATGCATAAAGGACCTAAAACCCAAAACGAGTTGGGGAGAGCCAATGAGGATCCGCTCCAGAGAAGCAGAAGTGAATGTTGCTGAACAACCCAGGCCGCGGGGGGGGGGGGGGGGGGGGGGAGAAAAGGCAAGGGGGGGGGGGGGGAGAAAAGGCGATCTGGAAGGCAAAGTGCTGCAGCGTGTGGAGGAGGAGTTTTCACCTGCGCAGCCCCTGAAGCAGCAATTCAGTGAGGGTGGTTGCTAAGGCAGCTGAGGCTGCTGGGACGGAGAAAGTATCCACCAATTCAGGAAAGACTCAAGCCACTTTTTTCCGGCACAAAGGGCGGGGGAGCGGAGGCCTGGTGTGGAACTCGATGCGCCACTGCCCTCTACTGTCCAGAGAAACTGAAGGCCGCACACTGTAGGTAACATCAGTCTTCTGAGCTGCTATTCCAAGCTAGGTCTGATTCCCTCAGGGTGCTTATGTCAAAGGGGAAGGGGAGGGGCTTCAGTACCTGCTCAAAAGGCCCCAGCAAGATTACTTACCTAGTGCAGCTCTGGGTACCACAAAGGGCCTGAAGTCCAGGCAACCCGGGTAAAGACAAGGTGCTGCATTCCGATTGGCGGCTTCTGGGCACGCGCGCAGGAGTTCGGTGAGGTCGCTGCCAGTCGCAAGCTGATCAAACTCGCGGCCTTGGAGGTTTGGTCCCAGATCAGGAGGAAGAATGGGAGCAGGAGTGAGGACGGGTCTCTTTGTAGACCCAGTGCTCCTAGAAACCCCTGATCACCCGCCCTCACTTTAGAGCATCTCCTGGGAGGTTCGTGCCAAGTCTGGAACACTGTCTTGTGCTCAGTACCCTCAGGGTCCTTAGGGATTTCTGCTACCTGCATCTTGGGGTGTGCTCTCTTGTTTTGGGAACAATAATTAACGTACCAAAAAGCAAACAGCCCTCGTTTCTAATACCTGATTCCTTGGAAGCCAAGTATAGACTCTATAGACTCCCCTTGGTTACCTCTCCCTTCCTGCTCAGTGGGAGCCAGGAGGGAGGAGTGGTGGTAAGTGCAGGAGCAAAGTCCCTGAGCAGGGGGAAGACGTGGGAGCCTGCGCACAGGTGAGGGCTGGCTGCAGTCAGGGGCAGGTGTGCTCCGGTGCAGGGGAGACGGTCAGGGCAAAAACCTGGTCGATCGGATTTGGGAACCTGTGAGAAGCAACCCTCATTGCTTCTGTCTTCTCCATTGAAATGGAAGAGGGTGCCGGTGGCTGAGGTAGTGATGGAGGTTGGATGAGGGTGACAGGGAGAGGCAATGGTCTCCTGGTGATGGATATAAGATAAACAATTCAGTGAGGTTGGTATTTTTGTCATCAATGCTCAGGTGCTCACATACAGGGATGTGTCCCTTATTGGGGCAGAGCAGGAGAGTGTGGAGGGGGGAGAAAGGAGCAGGAGAGGTACATAAGATGGGGAGTTTATAGGCTGGGGTAGGCTGAGTAAGGAGGGGCCTGTGGAGGTGAGGAAGGTTGTGGGGTCCTAGCTGTAGGCCCGAATGACGTTGAAGGTTATTTAAGCATAGAGATTAGAAGGAGGGAGCTGGTTGAGCCCTGCATAGTGGAGAGGTGTTGACCGAGGGGAATGCTAGAAGCGGACATCATGGAAGGACAGGTGGTTTCCTTTGGTTCAAGGCATGATCCTTTGTATGGTGATGCTTAGGTGATCACATGGAAAATAACCCCAAGGTCAGAATCTCCATGGTTGTTGACCTAGTTAGGGTCCTGGGCCCTGATATCATTAGGTTTGTCAAGAATGAGGTCTGAGAGCAGGTAGGTGGTAGTAACAAGGTATCAGTCTGTACAAAGACTAGGGCAGGCACAGGGTGAGCAGGGACCCCCTAAGTGAGGCGGCTTGGGCAGTCAGGCCACAGGACCTGGACATCACAGGCCCTGCCCATCAGCTGAAAGTGTGCAACAGGTTATCAGGGGAAACATCTAGCTGAGAGAGGCTCAGAGACTTCCACTGCCCTCTCTTTCCCTCCAAAGGCAGGCCTAGAACCCTCCAATGGAAATGCAGCCCTGGATCCTCTGCGGTGGGCTCTGGGACCACACACTTCAGTCTAAATTGCTCAGGTTCTGAGGGTGGGACAATGGGAGAGGTGGTGCTGGTGTTGTTTTACAGGGGTCCCTTGGGCTAATCTCTGCTTTTTCTGACCATCACTGTCATCAGGTATGCTTTTTGAGACATCCTCTGTGCCGTTATTTTGGAAATCTAGGGGAAAATGGCAATTTTCTTGCAAGAATCATGGCTTTGAGTTTCTCTGGTCAGCAGGTGGCAGTGTGGAGCCATGAAATCCTCTCTCCCCCCTCCTTTTGTGTTTGGAAAAAATGCGGGGAGCCATTTCTGGAAGAATGGCTCAATTGTTTCTGCACAGAAGCTGGCTGGTTCCTTCCTGGGGCTGAACTGTTCCATTCTTGGCAGTCCTACTGAAAATGAGGGGCCTGGGTTCCTTAGCCTCAAGTATTTCTGATTCTCTGAATGGTCTTCCCATTGGCTTTGACCAGTATGTTTTTCAGTTAGCCCCGTGGTTGGCAAACTGCGGCTCGCGAGCCACATGCGGCTCTTTGGCCCCTTGAGTGTGGCTCTTCCACAAAATACCACGGCCTGGGTGAGTCTATTTTGAAGGAGTGGCGTTAGAAGAAGTTTAAGTTTAAAAAATTTGGCTCTCAACAGAAATTTCAATCGTTGTACTGTTGATATTTGGCTCTGTGGACTAATGAGTTTGCCGACCACTGAGTCAGCGTAAGCACTCAAACCTCAATGTAGACTATTTGGAGGACTGATAACATATAATAAAGTAATCTAAACCCTAGTTTTATCACCCGCCAATGACCATGAATAATTTGTAATCCATTTCTTTAGAGGTCTTCCCATCCATAAAGGTGCATTGCACACAGAAGGAGAGGCTTGTAACATTGTGACTGCAACATCCAGTATTAAACTCAGGTTTTTCACGTGTTAGCTGTTCTAAGAATCATTTGTAAGGACTTGAATAATTGTTATTCCTTTTTCTTCTTAGTAATCTACATAGCCTTAAAGAGTGAAAATGGAATATTTGATAATGGAGATAAAAAGCAGAAATAAACCGTGACTCCTATCTCAAAGAGAAACATCATACTGTTACCTTCTGAAGGACGGCAGCTATCTTTCTGGCTTTGTTTTCGCTTAACATTGTATTTTCAACATAGGAAATCCACTTGTTTTGTCTGTCCTCCAGCATCCTTACTTTATTATCCCCAGGGTAAGGGCCAATTGCTCCCTGCTTTTATCCAGTGGGCCTGGGAATTTACAGAACCCACTGAGATTTACCATTTAGTTACTCCATTATTTTTCCCTCAGGCTCTAAGGGAAATTTGTCTGATTTTAGCCATTTAAGAAGACAGAGAAAAGACAAACAAGAGTAATCACCCACTTTCAACATGTTTTGCATATCACTTTCATTTTTACAGTCATTGTGAAGTTTTATGGTGATAGTATGCCATTCCTGTATTTTCTTGAAATTCAACTTTGCTGATACTGAGCCAAATGTTTCTTGTACTACTACTACAGGGTTTTTAAAATATCTATATATATAAAAGCCTAAGCAAAAATCGCAACTAAAAGGACAACTGAACAGGCTGCATGGGGCAACCAGGCCGGCAGGGGGGTTAGTGAGGGGCAACCAAATGACCAAACAGCAGACTGCATGGGGCGACCAGGCCCACAGTGGGGACAGTTGGAGGAGACCAGGCTGGCAGGGGGGGCAGTAAGGGGCGACCAGGCTGGCAGGGGGTGGGGGCAGTTAGGGGTGACCTGGCCAGTGGTGGTGCAGTTGGGAGGTGACTAGGCTGGCGGAGGGGCAGTTGGGGGTGATCAGGCCAGCGGGGCGGGGGGCAGTTAGGGGCAATCAGGCAAGCAGACAGGTGAGTAGTTAGGAGCCAGTGGTCCCGGATTGTGAGAGGGATGTCCCACTGCTGGTTTAGGCCAGATACCAGCAGTCAGACATCCCCCGAGGGGTCCCAGATTGGAGAGGGTGCAGGCTGGGCTGAGGGGAACTGCCCCCCATCCCCGTGCACGAATTGCATGCACTGGGCCTCTAGTAAACAATAATGGTATGAGAACTTTTTGAAAAAATCTATACCCACATTTCAGACAATTTGCCTTGCACAGGATCCTACAAGTTGCTACGTTCCTTTACCCAGGAACCTGTCAGAAAATCTGATGTTAAGAAATGCTAATGACATAGAGAAATGCTGACACACAAAGAGGCAAATGAAAAAAAAAAAAAAAAGCAAACATGTAGAAAACTGTTTGTACATTATAATAATTCAGGACTAGCAAAAGATGGATTTTAGATATATAAAAAGAAAAATGGTCACAAAAGTAAACTTTGAAAACATCTCTCAGTGTTTCCTGAGCACGGCCCAGTGCTGGTACTGCTCCGGGTGCTGAGGGCAGCGGGCAGCCCGCCTGCTCTGCAGCCCCTGCTCTCACACGGGCGGTGCTGCTTCTGGATCACCGGCCACTGCACCTTCCGCTTCAGACTGACACACACTTTCCACAGTGTGCAGCCGGCCTCCCTCATTTCTCAGTCAGATAACTAAAAAGAACGACTTTCCGAAAGGTATAACTGAGTTTAAAAAGAGGTGGTTGGAAAAAAAAAAAAAGAAAAAAAAAAGAGGAAGTTGAAGTCCTGATGCAAAAATGACCCTTAATATATTTAAAATGCGCCTTGTGTTTGAATAACCTCTAAGAAATTGATCACAAAACACTCTTAATGGTCATTGCTGGGTGATGGGACTGTCGTTTGAATTACTTTATTTTTATTATGGTTCCTAAACATTTCCTAGTGAGGTTTGAGTGACTCATTATTGAACACTATATTGAAAAAGGCCCATAAAACCCAAAGGAAGTAGGGGAGCCCCAATTGGTTTGGCTCAGTGGATAGAGCGTCGGCCTGCGGACTGGAGGGTCCCAGGTTCGATTCTGGTCAGGGGCATGTATGTTGGTTTCCGGCACATCCCCAGGTGGGGGTGTGCAGGAGGCAGCTGATCGATGTTTCTCTCACATCCATGTTTCTAACTCTCTATCCCTCTCCCTTCTTCTCTGTAAAAAATCAATAAAATATATTTAAAAAGAAAAAAGAGAGAGTCGGGGAAAGCCCAGTGACTGTGGCCTTCAGAGGAGCGTGAATAGAAGTTGCTGAGGAACCCAGGAAGGACTTAGGAAGAACAGTCCATTTGTGTTTCCGTTCACAGAGGGAAACCGCTCCCAGGCCACTGAGGAACAACTGTGCCCCCGGAGCTGCCGGACCTCGCAGGTGCCAGAAGACAGTGCCAGCCTGTGGAAAGGGCTGCTGGGCCTTTTCTCCTTTTCTCCGCTCCGTGTTTTTTCCAACCCCGAGAGGCGGGGGAGAGGCAGGCCGGCCGGCTGTGCGCGGCCCTCCACTGCCCTCTGCCGGCCACAGAAACCGGGGCCCCATCTCGGGGGGGAAAAGCCGTGTTTTCCGCCCAGTGGCTGGTGGAGCCTGAGGGACCGGCCTAGGAAGGCTGACCGGGTGGCGATGAGGATCCCGTAATGGAGGGAACGCGGGAAAACTAGGGGAAGTGTCCCTCGGAACCCTAAACTCGGAGAGACCACGGAACCGGCGCACTGCAATGACGTCAGAACAGCCGGTCCTGCGCGCTCATTGGCGGGTTCCGGGCATGCGCGTTGGTGCGCGGCGAGGTTTCTGCCCGCTTCTCTGCCAGCACCTGCTGGAGGTTTAGTCTGGATGCAGCTGCCAACTATCAGCTGAGGCCAGGGGCAGGCATTTTGAGATTCCGGTGGCCCGACGGCCCTGGCCGCTGCTCTGCCCAGCAGCAGACGTGTACCAGTCCCCGGCCAGCGCCCCCCCCCTCGCCCCGGCTTGTGAACACATTGGTCTCCTGGGGCTCTCAGTCCGCTCAGACCTCACTCCTCGGAACCCCCTGGGACCTCAGGGCACAGGAGCCCAGCACAGACGCCCTTCAGAAGGTGCTCCCGCTGCCCAGCCGAGCATCCCCTGCCCAAGGTCATGCCCGGGTTCAGGAAGCTCAGGGCCCTCCATGATGTGCTTTTCCAGCCTTCCCCCCTCTCACCACTTCCACACCTTCCCCTGGAGGTCTAGCGCCCTCCCTTCCTCTGATGCATCCGCTTAGACAGCCCCGACCCTCTCTGGTGCCTCCAGTGTAGAGTCCACAGCCTCCTCAGCCTTCCACCAGAGGAGGCCCTCTTCCTCCTTCCGCCTTCCCCGTGTCCTACACACCCGGCCCTGAGCTCAGGCCCTGCCTCTTCTCACCCAGCCCACCCCGGGTATATATTCTGCTCCAGAACAGCTCTCTGGCTCCCTTCACCACCCTTCCCACTCTCCTTTGTGCCCCAATAGGGACACAGCCCTGCTTGTACCTGAGCACCTGAGCTTTGATGAGAAAAATACAAACCTTACTGAACTGTTTATCTGAACTGCATAACCAGTGGGCACTGCCTCTCACTTTCCCTCATTCTACCTACACCACCACCTCCCTCACTAGCAGTCCTGCTCCATCCCAGTGACCTCCCCTACGACTGCCTGCCGCACACACGTGCAATGAGGTCGAGCTTCTCCGTGCTCCCCAAACTCTATGGACCTGTTTGTTCCGTGACTCTGTCCGCTTCCCCTGAGCATACTGCTCCGGAGTGCAGCCAGCCCACCTGTGCTCAGGGACCATGCCTCGCACCTGCTCAGGGACTTTGCTCCTGCGCTTGTGAGTCGTCTCCTAAAGTGTCACCCGCTCTTTGTTCCCTGGACCATCCCACAACAAATGGGGGAGCCCAACCTCTTTCCCACATGTCATGTTGCAGCTCTTCATTTCAAAGCCACTGCTTCCACTTCTCCTGAGACCGTTTGCTCCTCCACCCCCTTCAATGCGACTTATTGTGCCCATCGCTCCACTGCAACCGGTCTACTCAAGCCACCACGAATTTTCATATTTTCGGACCCACAAGCACGTTTCCATACTCACCTCAGGAAACTCATCAGTCGGTCACATTGGTCACATGTGACCACTCCATTCTTTGTCCCTCTGTTGTGTTTAGTATTTTTGAGGGGAGGAGTTATGTGCCCACGGTGCTCACATTGCCGGGGACAAGGCAGACATTGCACAGTGTGCCCACTGACTGGACAGAGCATGTGAAATCTTCAGTCAACATGAAAGACAAGCCCCAGAAGGGAGTGTCCATTGCGGTCCCAGGAGTACGGCCCACAGAAGCAGAGACGGGGGAAGTAACACAGCTCAGACAAGGGGGTGAGTCAAGACGCACAGAGAGGCTCCACGTAAATGGACCTTGAAGGTGTTGTGCTCAGAGAACTAAGTCAGTCAGGGAAAGACAACTGCCTTGGACTGCACTCACATACGGAATCGAAAGCACAACACACATGGAAAAGCAAAGCAGAAACAGACTCACAGACACAGAGAACAAGACGGATGGCTGCCAAGGAGGGGTGTGGGGGTGGGGTGGGTGAAGAAGGGAAGGGACTGAGAAGTACAAACACAGTCATGGGGCTACACTGTACAGCACAGGGATTATAGTTCATAATGTTGTAAAAAGTGTGTGTGGTGCCAGGAAGGTGCTGGGAATTCGGGAGAACACTTTGTCAAGTAGATGACTGTCTAAGCGCTAGGCCAGTGGTCGGCAAACTCATTAGTCAGCAGAGCCAAATATCAACAGTACAACGATTGAAATTTCTTTTGAGAGCCAAATTGTTAAAACTTCTAATGCCACTTCTTCAAAACAAACTCTCCCAGGCCGTGGTATTTTGTGGAAGAGCCACACTCAAGGGGCCAAAGAGCTGCATGTGGCTCGCGAGCCGCAGTTTGCCGACCATGCCGCTAGGTGGCACACCTGCGACTGATACAAAGTCACACTGAATGTAAGCTGTCAGGGAAAAGTAAATGGAAAGAGGTGTCCTTCCCACAGAGACCCCCTGGGGCACCGTGAGCCACAGAAGTGCGTCCTAGTGCCCCTTCCCGCATCATCACAGACTCACAGGCACACAGGCTCCTTCCCCATGGGAAGGAACGGGGATGTGGGGTGGAGCTCTGAGAGCGAGCTCTCTCTCTGAGGTCACTGAGCATCTGTACACACGGACCACGCGCATGTTGCGTCTTAGCTCAGCCAGCAGGTGAGAAGCCAGGGCAGGGGCCTTTCTCCCCTCACACACGTGTTCAGGGGGCGGGCCTGCTATGAAGATCAGCACAGTCTGCCCGCATACACGCACCAAAGTGCCGGTGCCCTCAGTGCAGCACCAGGGAATCTGGGATGTCAGCACGCCTGCCCCACGGGCTGCCCCTGTGCCCTCCTTCCAGTCTGTCCCTGAGAGAGGAGACCGGGGGCCTTGCCTCCTCCTGCCTTTGACCAGGACTGCGTTTAGCCTGCCATAAACGGATCCCTAAAACCGATCACAGCAAGAGGACAGGCCCGCACAGACTCACCGGGGCAGGAGCTGATGAGGGTGCCACCGAGGGCAGCGGGGTCTCCTGCAGTCGCCCCGGCCTCCACAGGCCATGCTGGGCTCCTTCTCCTTGAACCGCACGGACATCACTTCAAGGCGGCGTCCTGGAGCTGGGCTGCAGAAGCCGGTTTCCGGAGCCAGAGAAGGGAGCCTGGGGAAGGTGCAGACAGTCAGCCCTCTTGTGAGGAGAAGGCGCTGTTTCCCTCCTCACTTCTCGGAGGGTGAATCCTGCCCGTGTCCTCTCTGAGCTGAGGCCCACGGGAGTACGGCCCGCAGAAGCAGGCACGGGGGGAGTATCGCCAGAGCTGCGGACAGACCCAGAGCATCTCCCAGGACGTCCTGCCCAGCCCGTGTCCTCGGAGAATCTATTCTTCAGGGGGGACCCTGCCCCTGTGTCCTACACACCCCGCCCTGAGCTCAGGCCCCGCCTTTTGTCCAGGGAGAGCAGCCACCAAACCCTCCTAGTGACGGGCAGGTCTCAGGGCTCCACTTCTGGGCAACCCCGGTGACTCCGGCCCCCGGAGTGTGTTTTCCACAGAGGAGAGCCCACGGAGCCACGCTCAACCACCGAGTAAATGTCAGGAACTCTGTGCACTGCAGCAGGCTTCCTGTCCACGGGATCATGCGACTTCGGAAGCATTACACCCCCTTCCCCTCATTCGGTTCTTGCAGCTCAGAAAACAATTCCCTCTACCCCCTTCTTCTTAAGGGGACAGAAGGGGTCTGAGGCCCTGGAGTCTCTCAGGTGGAAACCAGGCCAAAGAAGCCCTGGGGTCCTGTTGTCTCTACCTGGTGGCTGAAAGGGCCCATTTGTAGGAAGGGCTTGGTTCCTCCATGTTCAGTCGTGGCCCGCCCCATCCCCCATCCTCATCCTTTGCTGTCCCAGCTCTTCCTACCCGCCCTCCCCTCCCAAACGGGGTGAAGGAGCCTTGGAAACACACGGGCTCCTGCACAGAGACCTTGAGTTCTCAGGGTGCCCGGCTGTGGCCAGGCCGCGATGGCAGACATCTCAGGGAATGGACCCTGCCCCTCACCCGAGAGCACCTGCCTCAGTTACCTCATGGTGGCCTGGACCTGTGGCCTCAGTCAGATACTGCAGACTCGAGTCATGTTTCTCCCTGCACTCTGACCACCCACCATGCCCGCTGTGGAGGCCTGTGAGGGGATGGCCCCCCACCTCCGCAGGGACCAGACTCACAGGGAGCTCTTCTCTGCTGCCCCGGGGCCCGGGCCCTCGGTTCCTCGTCTCAGGGACCCCAGAGCACAGCCTCATCACCGGCAGGTAGGAGAGACCGAGGCCAGTCTCATGCACAGGCCTTAGACTGACAGACGCTTTAAATCATCCGCGTCCAGGACCCAGACTGGGCAAACCTGTCCTAGCTCTCCTGGCTCCCTGGGCCTCTATGGTCCTGAAACAAGGAATGTCTTTGAGAAGCCCTTTTGTCTGAATTTGGTGGCCATTCAGTGCCCATGCCCCTGCCATCACCCCACCCCCAAACCCCTTGACCCCCTGCCCTCATCACAGGACGGCTGTCTGGTCCTCCAGTAGAACTCAGCTTCCCTCTTCTGCACCTTTGCCCAAACCGTCCAGTTCTTTCCCCGTTCTGCGTTAACCCAGTCTTGTTCTCCCTGATGCCACTGATGGCGGCTTTTCACTCGGAAGCTGCTGTAACTCCCCCCACAGAGCTCCATGGGCCACAGCGGTAAGAACGGGAGCAGGAGTGAGCTTGGGTGTCTTCCAGCAGACCCAGTGCTGCATGAAACCCCTGCTGTGCATCCTCACCTTAACGCACCCCCCGAGGCCCATCCAGTGTCTCCTTGCCTCTGTCACCCATGCACCGGCCTCAGGGTCGTCAGGGTCCTGGTGCCTGCAGCCTGTGATCTCGCCTCTTGTTATGGGGGACACACCCTCAATGCACCCACCTCTGCCTCTGAGGCCCAGGTCTTGGTTCCCTGAAGCCAAGCTTCTTGGGAGTGTAGACTGCAGGAGCAGACTGTTTGCTCACCTCTCGATCCTCCTCAGCGGCCCCCACCAGGGAGTATGCCCTTGCTAACCTCTCCAAGGCGCTCCATGTCGCCAAACAACATACCCAATGCTGCCTTGGACACAGTGGACACTTTCCATCATCACAGCGCTCTCCTTTGTCATCATCCTCCCCCACCCCGATTTGTTTTCATCTGCACCCCCTCGAGTGCTGACGGCCTGTTGCATCACCAAGCCTACCTGAGCGATCTCCGCGGGACCGCAGCGCCCTTCAGGCTGAGACGTGTGGGCATCTGCCCTCAGATGTCGCCCACTCCCTGCCATTCTACAGGTGGCCCCAAACCCATGTCCCCTGTCTCACGGGCGGCACTGCCATGTACCCGTGTCCTTAAACCACAGTCCTAGGAACGCCGCTAGGTGTGACCCACTACCCCATGCCTCCCCCGGCCCTGCTCTGGAAAAGGCTAAACCAGGGTCCTCATGTTCCCACAGGGGTGTGCAAATGCCCCCGCGAGGGCCCCCTCTTCCCGGTCTTGGATGGGACCCTGTCCTGGTCTGGCCGGGCCCTACAGGAAGTCCCAGGAGAACCTGCACCTGTAGCGTTCCCGACACACTGAGACGCTCACCTTCTACAAGAACTCAGACACTGTTTGACCTCCAGGGGTCAGGACGCGGCAGCAGTGCCCACCGCGGCTGGAGGAGACGGTGTGCCGCGGAAGTGTCCATGGCTGTGCCTGGAACAAGGCTCGGCTCACCTTCCGTTTTCAGCACAAACGTCTGACCTACTTGATCTGTCCCGGGGAGCACGCATGAACGTGAAGACACAAGGACAATAAAACGTGACAATGCCACTCGGCGATGTCAGGAGAAGCCTGCCAGGTGGTCCTGCCACATGGACGGGCAAAAGCTCAGCTTGCGGTCGGTCATTCCCACAGAACCCGTGCTCCACCCCAGGACGTCCTCTGTACACGGTCTCACAAACTGTTAAAGCAACTAAGCTCAAGGGATCGTGACAGGGAATAAAACGCAGTACAGTAGGTCCTCGGGTTACGTTGGAGATCCGCTCCTACAGTGCGATGTCACGCGATTTTCAATTTTCGCCGTAAGTCGGAACCAACCTACATAAGCACCTATGTCACTCACATGGAGCACAGACACAGTAGTAATGAAGTGAAACAGTAAAAAAATTTAAAAGAAAGGTAACAATTCCTGACCTTTACTGGTGGTAAATAAATAATAAAAAAAACAGCCCTAACCGGTTTGGCTCAGTGGATAGAGCATCGGCCTGCGGACTGAAGGGTCCCAGGTTCAATTCCAGTCAAGGGCATGTACCTTGGTTGCGGGCACATCCCCAGTAGGGGGTATGCAGGAGGCAGCTGATTGATGTTTCCCTCTCATCGATGTTTCTAAATCCCTCTCCCTCTCCCTTCCTCTCTGTAAAAAATCAATAAAATATATATATATATTTTTTTAAAAATAAAAAACATAAAGCACATACTTGGAAGTGATGGAACTTTTTTTAAAAAATAAATAAACTAGAGGCCCTATTCATGCACTGTAGTAGGGGGGGGGGCGTCCCTCAGCCTGGCCTGGCCCCTCTCACAGTCCGGGAGACCTCAGGGGCAGGAGGCGACCTGGCGATCAGGGGAAGGCAACACCCCATTACACCTCTGCTGCTGTCACTGCCGGCAGCGCAAGCCTCGGCTGGCCCTGGTTACCTGAGCCTCGGACGGCCCTGGGCGGCTGGGCCTTGGACTGGCCATAGGTGGCTGGGCAGCCACCATCTGAGCCTTGCCTGCGCCTCGAGTTGGCCCTGGGTGGCTGGGCAGTCGCCATCCGAGGTTTGCCTGCACCTCGGGCTGGCCATGGGCATCTGGGGGGCTGAGGGGGCTGGGGGACTCCGGAGGCAGGCATGTGGAACAGTGTACCTGTCGCCCCAGTGGGGCTGAGGGGACTGGGTGCTGCCATCTTGTGGCTGTGGGCACTGCCATCTTTGAGGGTGTGGCAGTCAATTAACAAATTCCCTCCTTATTGGCTGTGGGTGCCACCATACTTGAGGGTGCGGCCGTGCATTAGTATATTCCCTCTTTATTGGTTGTGGGCGCCGCCGTCTTTGAGGGCAGCTCAGCAATTAGCATATTCCCTCCTTTTTGGCTGTGGGCGCCTCCATCTTTGAGGGTGGGATAGTCAATTAGCATATTCCCTCCTTATTGGCTGTGGGCACCATCTTTGCAATGGCATGAGGGTCAATTAGCATACTTCCTATTTATTAGATAGGATGGGAGATGCTAATGTAACCACGAAACGACACAGGTTGAGTCCCACGTAACCCAAGGACTGCCTGTGCGTTTGCTTAGTGAATGCAAGGTTGTAACCTCACAGTTTTGGTCAGGACCACAGCACAATGCCGGCTTTACCACACATTTACCTGGAGGAGAGGCTTCCTCCTTCCCTCAGGCCAAGGGAGCAGTGGGCCAGCGCAGCAGGTCAGGAGGAGCGCCGCTTTCTTCGGAAGGAAGAGCCTCCCATTCCCAGGCCGAGGCTTCCTCGGGAAGGATGGCTCTGTCTCCACAGCAGCAATCTGGGCTTCCACGGGAGAGGGACCACTCATGCTCCTGCAGGGGCCACATCCCAGCCCTACTGGCTCAGCCTCAGGGCGCGGGGGGGGGGGGGGGAGGCCCAGCACCTGTCCTTTTATTTATTTATTTTTTGAGCTATATACGTTCTGTAATTTTCGTTATTGTTTAAAGTATTACAAACAGAGGCTCCGGGCAGAGGAGGCACCGCTGTGGTGGGGAAGCCGAAGCGCCCAGCGGCTCACCTGTCCTGGTTTCAAATCCGACCCTGGACGTTGCAGCCACGCTGGCTACCTCGGTGTAGCCAGCCCCACAGAGATCTGTGTTCCTGGGCGCAGTCCGCCTCCCTGACCACCTCTGGCCCGGGCCGCTGCCCTCTCATTTCCGCCTCCAGATGGACCATTTCTGGGCACGTGAAAACACTGGCTCATGTGTGACGTCACCCCGCTCTCCCCCAGTATTTCCCTGCCTCCTGGTGCCTCTGAGGTCTGGCCTAGAACTTGACACGCTGGCGTGTCTGCACATCACTGGACTCTGGCCTCCGTCTGTCATTGGGACCGTCCGCCGTCTCACATGTGGCCCCGGGTCTCCTGCTGGGCCCCACTCGTGGGTGTGAGGACAAGGCCTCTAGGTGTGGACAGAAGGGGGTGTCCGCTGACTCCCCCCATTACCCCTGCTGCCTCTTCTCTGTGCGCCCCCATGTAGAAAGGTCAGCCGGGAGCGCCACCCTCCGCCAGCCCCATGCACCTCCCTCAACCCTGGTCCTTCCAGCCCGCGTGTCTCCTGCCCTCCAAGCCTCACAGCGCCCACGAGGCGCTCTCCGCCACCGACGGGGTGTCACATCTCTCTCCCTGAGAAAAGGTCACTGCCCAGGGCAGGGACTGGCTCTGCCATTCCTCCCCCTCCCCTGCCCACAGCCAGCCGAGCATGCAGGGCGGGGCACGGGGAGACGGCGGAAACCTGCACGAGGGCACAGGGTGATGTGGTCGGCAGGACTGACCTGACGTGGCTGCCCGAGTGAGGCCATCCCTTTCTGAGCTCTGCCAGCTGGGCACGGGCCCGCCTTCTCTGTAGCCTGCCCTCCCACCTCAGTTCCCGGGACGGGAATCTTGCTCCGGGATGGGCCTGTGGGGAAGGAGGAAGTCAGCTGACATACGGCAGCGTGCAGCACACTGTGTACCCCTAGGAAAGAATCCATGACAGTGAAAAGCCACGTTGGCCCAGCTCGCCACCCCCCAAATGGCCAGGCTGAAGGCAGCCTGTTGTTTCAGGAGGGACAAGCCCTGCTGCATGACCGTCTCCCCTGGGGCCGGGAGACCAGCTGGCCGGGCCCGGGGGCCCCACGCTCTCTGCTGCGATCAGAGCTTCGGGATCTAATGAACGTACCTGTCCTCAAGCCACTTCTGTCGCAGACGCGGGCGTGTGTGCACAGCACGGCTCTGGGCCCACCTGAAAGCAGACGGACAGAAGGCAGAATTCAACTTCACTTCAGCCGAACAGGGTCACTTCCTTGTTAGACAGCATCAGGTTGGGTTGGGGGGCGGGAGGATAGATTTAATCATTCATGCCTCCTGACATAAAATGCATGCTGCCCAAATCCCGACGCTTACTACCTCAGTGACGTGCTGGCTCCCTTGCAGCAGGCAGGAAGCCACTGTTCCCCCGCACCCACCCACCCGGGGCTCCAGGCAACAAGGCATGGCCCGGAGCCTGAGACCAGGGTGCCAGCACCCCCCCCCCCCGCAGGGCCCTCCTGTGGGCACGCTCTGTGCTCCAGCTCTCCCTGCACAGCAGGCCTCTCTTCCTTCGGCTCTTCCCAGGGTATTGGAAGGCTGCTGCTGCTGCTGGGCCACCAACAGTGCCGGGCCCTGTCCTCTGGCCCCTCCCCCCCCCTCCCCAATCTGCTTCTCTAGATAAACTGGATCTGCTGCTCTGGGACTTCAATGTGGTGGCCGCAGGCCTGACCAAGAACCACCCAGCATGGGTGAAGAAATCTCAGTTCTAAAGTTCGCTTCCTTGAACTCGTAGCTTCATTGGGTCCCAGGAGGAAGTTATCCATCAGAACTCCTCCTAGGGCAGTGGTCGGCAAACTGCGGATCGCAAGCCACATGCGGCTCGCGAGCCGCTGTTTGCCAACCACTGTCCTAGGGGGAATGCCACTCAGTGGCAGGGAGCAGGGAACATTTCCCTGCATGTGGGTCCCATTCATAATGGCGCACACAAAGACCCATGGTGAACCCCCACGTTCCCATCCCACATCCCCTTTCCACACTTCCTTTTCACTGTGTCTTTATCACTGAAAGTATTGCAGGCGGCCCCCTTTTCCCCCCATGGGTCCCTCCCCACTCCTGCCGCTCCCCAGGCCTTCACCCCACTATTGTCTGTGTCCATGGTTTATGCATATTTTCATGTAAGTTCTTTGATCTCTCCCCACTCCTTCCCTCTGAGGATCCATAGTCTGTTCCATGCTTCCATGTCTCTGGATCTATTTTGGGTGTCAGTTTATTTTGTTCATTAGATTCCACATATGCGTGAGATCATGTGATACTTGTCTTTCTCTGACTGGCTTATTTCACTCAGCGTGATACTCTCCAGGTCCCTCCATGCTGTCTCAAAGGGTAAGAGACCCTTCTTTTTACAGCTGCATAGTGTTCCACGGTGTAGATGTACCACTGCTTTTTTATTCAGTCATCTACTGGTGGGCACTAGGCCTGTTTCCATGTCTTAGCTATGGTGAATGGTGCTGCTATGAACACAGGCGTGCATATACTCTGTCCGATGGGTGTTTCGGGATTCTTAGGATACATTCCTAGAAGTGGGATCACTGGGTCTAATAGCAGCTCCGTTTTTAATTTTTGAGGAAACCCCACCGTTTTCTGTAGTGCTTGTACCAGGGTCCTTTTCTCCACATCCTCACCAGCACTTGTTTGTGGTTATTGATGGCAGCCACTTTGGCAGGTGGAGCTGCTACCTCACTGTCGTTTTAGGTTGCATCTCTCTGCCGATTAGTGATGCTGAGCATTTTTGCATGTGTCTCTCGGCCATTTCTATGGTCTCTTTGGAGGAGTGTCTATTTAGGTGCTCTTCCCATTTTTTGATTGTTTTTGTCTTCCTTTTGTTGAACTGTTAGAGAACTTTATATATTCTGGAAATGGGCCCCTTCTCAGAAGTATCATTGGCAAATATGTTCTCCCATACAACGCGTTCCCATGTGATTTTGATCCCGGTTTCTTTTGCTGTGCAGGAGCTTTTTACTTAGATGCAGTCGGTCCCATTTGTTTGTTTTTTTTCCCTGTGTTTTTCTTGCCCTAGGGGTTGTATCAGTGAAAATATTGCTAAGTGAAATGTCTGATAGGATTGCGGCCTAGGCTTTCTTCAAGGATTTTTATGGTTTCCCGTCTTACATTTAAGCGCTCTATCCATTGTGAGTGTACTCTTGTGTCTGTGTGAGTTGGTGGCCTAGTTTATTATTTTTGCACGTACCTGTCCAGTTTTCCCCTCACCATTTATTTGAGAGATTCGGGAGACCAATCTCGTACTGGCACACGTGCCTGCGAGCACGCACAGGGCTGCAGCTTGGAGGCCGTCGATGCAATGGCACAACACGCGTGGGCATCGCCAGGGCCTTCGCACTGCAGACCCTTCCTGTCGCAGGAGAGCAGCGTACGGGCAGACAGAGCCCGGCGTGAAGTGACTGCTGCATCCCGGAGCCCTGACACAGGAGCTGAGCACCACGGCGAATGCTGCGGGCGGTCCCCTTCCTGCCAGAAGGCCAGGACCTTCCTGGGATCCGAGCAGCGCTCATGCTGGAAGGGTTTCAGCCACAAACTGGTTGAGTGAATCCTCCGACCACTGCTTACGGTTCGGCCCCCAAAAGGAACCCCGCCCGGCATCCGTCAGGTGAGGTGCGATGGTCAGTTGTCCTTCAGCCGCCGTTCGAGGAGCCTCTGGAACATTCTTTTGCTCTCCTGCCGCCCCTCCAGGTCGAGCTTGTCCTCTCCCGGCTGCTGTCGAGCAGCCCTTCTGGCAGACGGCCGTGCCGATTGGGGCCCAGGCTGAGCCTCAAGCCCACAAGGCCCTGCGGGAGGCTTTCCCAGGAGGGAGCAAGTGGGGCCCCCTCCCTCTCCGCAGGCAGCCCCCCAACACCCGCCCCGGGATCGGGCAGTGCCGACATTCACACCTAAATCGAATCCGATCTCCACCACCTGAGGAAGAGACTCTGGCTTCCCTCTGAGCCCGAGAAGTGGCCTCGGGAGCAACCTGTCTCCACCTCAGGGGCCCGAGAAATGCTCAGGGATGCTGACCCTCCCCACGGCCCCTTTGCGGGGTTTCCTCCCCTCGATGCTGCTGCTGGAGCAGTCCCTCTGGTAGGGGGGCAGGGCAGGTGGTGCCAGGACTGGGGCTCCCTGCACCGAGGCCCCCATTGGCAGTTGTGAGAGGAGGGAGGAGAGAAGTCTCTTCTGAGGCCTTCGGGGAAGATGCAGGCATCAACGCCGCCGAGCTGCGTCCTGGAGTGGATCCAGGAAGGCCTGGTCCCTGCTCCCAGCTCCCGGCGGCCCTTGGGTCTGGACAGGAAGGCGAAGAAGGTTCTCCAAGAGCCCGATGAAGCCAGACAGCACCACATGGTGGTAGAAGAAGGAAGAAAGCCAGCACTGTCATCTTCCTTCTGCCCCCAGGTTTCCAAGCTGTGCAGTGGGGAGAATAATGAGCCCTACCCCCGGATCCTTCTGCGTGTTACACGGGACAATACACCTCAACACCCCCCAACACTGATGGCTCCCGTGCAGGGTTTTAGAAAAGCGGTCCAGGAACGCCTCCAGAGAGGACCTGGAATGCACAATGACGGGCCATGGAAATGCCCTGCTGACCTGTTACAACTGTTCCCAGCCGTAATTTAACAGCAATCCTGTGTGACTAACCGGTGTCCTTCTCGTAAGCACCCCCAGACTTTCAAAAAGTAGACTTTTACTAGTTCTAAGCGTTTGCACCACGCTGACACTCCCTTGTATTTAAAAAAATAGACTTTTATTGATTTCAGAGGAAGGGAGAGGGAGAGAGAGAGAGAAACTTCAACGATGAGAGAAAATCATGGATCAGCTGCCTCCTGCACGCCCTCCTCCCACTGGGGATCGAGTCCACAATGCAGGCATGTGCCCTGACAGGGTCGTGACCTCCTGGTTCATAGGTCAATGCTCAACGCTTGAGCTATGCCGGCCAGGCCTGACACACCCTTTTAATGTTAACCTTCATCCTAATTGGTTGTTCATATAGTCAGTAGGTTGCTCAAGACTATGGAAATAAAAATTTACTGTAGCATAAATTTATTTGAGTAAAAATAAGAACAGAAATTAATGGAATTTCTAACAGAAAAAATAAACCCAGTTACATCAGAACTGGTTCTTTGAAAGGATTAATAAACCTCTCGTAGATGAGAGAGAAACAAGTTACCAGTAGGAGGAATGAAAGGGTGGTTTTCCACCAGACCCAGCAAAGAGGAAGGGGCAATATGGTATCGCTACATCCAACTCTACAGATACAAATGCAACAACTTAGAGCGAGGGACTCATTTATGCAAAACCCGTAAACTACGAAAACTCTCCCGGGTGAAATAGCGTGCCCAGTCCCACGTCTGTTATAGAAATCTAAGCGGCAGTGAAAGTCCTTTGGAAAAAATCCAGACACAAGCAATGCATATGTTTCAAATGGCAC
The DNA here is from genome assembly GCF_027574615.1 of Eptesicus fuscus. Taxonomy (NCBI): domain Eukaryota; kingdom Metazoa; phylum Chordata; class Mammalia; order Chiroptera; family Vespertilionidae; genus Eptesicus; species Eptesicus fuscus. The sequence goes on from NC_072473.1 coordinate 128,277,577, forward strand.
ATCATTCCGAATCGTGTGAAGCCATCTCTCGCCATCCAGTCCACATCCCACCCCAATGTGAAGCATCCTTTGTCCGTGTACCCATGCCGTACGCACGACCACCGCCCGCTGGTCACTTGGCAACCGACTCAGTTACCAGATGGACAGTTGGGGCCGCCCACGGCTGGGCTGAAGTCGCTGCTATGTTACCGCCAGCGAGTGTCTCCGCTGCACTAACGGAGAACGCAGGCCCAGACGCGGTAAGGAACGTGCGCAGTGTCCCCAGCAGGACGTGGGGAGCCACGGGCCTGGGGGCGTTGGGCGAAGCTCACTGTGTTGTGGGTTTATTCCATCAGGGCTCAGACCCCATGGCCACCAAAGGATTTCGCTTCACAGCCAACGGAACACAGACGAGGGACCACTCAGTCCATTGACAGCTGAGTGCGTCGGAAATCCTTTAGGCGGAAGCCGGACAGGACGGGACCAGCACCCTTCGTGGAGGTGCCGCTCGGAGAGCCTCCTCAGTGCAGCCGACAGCACGGCAGCCGCGGGCCTGGGCGTCCTGCCCTGGGCTTGGGCATCGGAGAAGGCCCGGGCGGGGGTCGCTTCTCCAGCCTCACAACGAACAGGGAAGCCTGGCAGCAGGAACAAGGCCATTGCCCCGTCCCACTGGTTCCCAGATGAGCTGTCCACATAGGTGGGAACCCAGGAACTTAAAAATGCATCCCCCCCTCCCGATCCACACCAGGGACGCCCACTGCGGTGGCCACCACAGTGCCCTAGAGACGGCGAGGTTCACTCTGCCAGGAAGCGCTCGGAACATTATCAAACCCTCTGGTAGCCGGCCGGTCTCTAATGGACTGACTCCTTCCCGTGAGAACACGGTTGAGGAGACCAAGCGGAAGCCTCAGAGGCAGAGAACACCATGAACACGAGAGCCGACGGCAGGGCGGGGACCTCTGCGGAGACATCCCAACCCCCCTGGCCTTCCTCCCGAAGGAAGGAGCACTTGATGTCCAACCCATTCTCCCATGGCCGGTGGATGGAGGTGGGCACAGGAGATGACAGTTTAGACCCCCGACTGGCACCGGCTTTTCTCCGGGACCAGGTAAGACCCAGGAAGTGAGATGAGGGACCATTATCCCCACCCTCTCAGCCTCTGGTCCTTTCCCGCACCCAACTTCACTCCCGCAGCCCCCAGCAACCGGAATTTGGGCAAATGTCCTCCCTTCCCCTGGGAGACACTGACCTGGCCTGAGGAGACCCTCTCTCCCTCTCCTGCTTTCAGCTGTCCTGTCCCCGATCTGAGCTGCCGTCCCAAGTCCCACAGCTTTCTCCAGCAGCTGAGGGGCCAGCCTGGTCCCTTCCTTCCGTGTCCTAGGCTGGAGAGGGCTGGTTCTCACAGAGCAGGCCCGGTTCCAGGAGCCACGAGCCACGGCTGACACAGAGCCACCCTGGGCATCCACGTCCCATGGCAGAGGTACACACTCGTTCTCTCTCTCTCTCTCTCTCTCTCTCTCTCTCTCTCTCACACACACACACACACACACACACACACATGGTCTTATCCAACCATAACATAGAAGAAAATCATGCTTTTTGCTTTTTGCAACTATAGGTGGACTTTGACGGGACTATGCTGAGTAGAAGTAAGTCAGACAGGGAAAGACAAATACTCCTGTGCATATGTGGAAACTAAAAAACCAATCTCAGAAATATAGATTAGAATGGTGTTTGTCAAGGCCTGGGGAAAACATACTCATTTCCAGGTATAAGATGAGGAAGTCATGGGCATCTGATGTACCCCATGATGACTATAATTACCAACACTGTGTTATATATTGAAAGTAGCTAAGAGAGTCGATCTTAAATGTTATGATCACACACACAAAATGGTAATTATGTGAGAGGATGGAGATGTGAACACACCTTATTGTGGTCATCATTTCATGATATAAATGTGTATGAAATCATCACGCTGTACACTCTAAACTTACACATGTTACATGTGAATATCTCAAAGCTGAAAAATAAAATTGTCCCACCCTGTCAAGTGGGCATCCCTTCCAGCCATCTGTGTGCCCTCTGACATCCCCCATCACTCCCTGAGCTTACCCTGACTATTGGCACCACACGCTGAGCCAGATTCTTCCATCCTTGCCGTCCCGCAGCGCTGGCCCCCATCACTTAGTGGAGAAGCGTATTTAGAAGCCAGGACATGGGGGCTGGGGTACTGCTGCCACTGGAATGTTGCTATAACCGACAGGACTGGAATGTACGTATGTCCACAATCGCACACACACACACATATGCATCATATCTATCACCCCTTCCACCCATACGTGTGCACACACGCTGAACACGGTGAGTTCATATGGAGGCCTCTGACTGCAGCACAGCACCTCCGATTGGCTCTGTTTGCTTCCTCCCCCCATTGGGAAGTCCCCTTTCTAAAGCGGAGTCATGGCTCCCATTGCCCCGGACATTCCCGAGGTGACGGGTCCCGATGTACAAGAGCCAGCCCTTCCCCACAGAGAGCCCTCCTCACACGCTGACGGCGCTGAAGCAGCCCCTGCTCTTGACCTCCTCCACCCCCAGCACCGCATCCCGGAGCCAGCCGGCCTTCCAGCTCCCAGCCCGAGGGCTGTCCTCCTTGCCGCCTGGGCTCTGTCACCCCCTGCAGCCTGCGCCCCAGTGTGGATGCCTCCTCCCCGGGCTGGGGTCTGGCCCCCCCCCCCCCACGTTGCTTTCCCTGCTCTGCCGCACCTGTGATGGTAGCGGCAGGACAGCACTGCTCTGGCACAGAAAGGAAGGGACGTGGGACAAAGGGGAGGGGACGGAAGAGGTGAACACAGCTTAGGACAATCAGTTACTCAAGGTGAATCGGGCCCAGGCGTGGCAGCACTGGGAAACCCTGTCTTTTTTCTCACTGGCCTCCAGCTGCCCTTTCCTGCCCCTCTCCTCCGTCATCCATAACTTCCTCCCCTCCATTGAGCTGAAAAAGGTCGTCCTGGGCGTGATTCCTGTACTATCATTCGCATTGGCCGCTCGGCTGACCTTCGGAGTGATGGTGTCCTCCCTGAAGCTCCGACGCTCAAGCCCTCTGCCTCTCAAGCTGGACTTGAATGTTTCACTCCGCTTTTAGCAATTTCAGGCGTGAGCAGGAGAGCACGCTCACCGCCACTTCTTGGAGCCTCAGGTCCTTGGTCTGGAAGATGAGCGTGACCCCGACCCCCTCCCGGGCTGGAGGAGGAACAGATCACACACCAGGCACCGCCCCTGAGCGCCGTGTGTCAAACCCAGCCATGCGGGCTTGACCAGCGTCACGGGACTCCTCGACCTGTAGGAACATGCCACGTGCATTTCCCCCTCAGCACTGCTGCACTCGCTGTTCCTTGTGCCTGGCATGCTGTTCCCTCAGGCCATCTACGGCCTCTCCCTCACTTCCTCCCAGTCTCTGCTCCATCAGCAGCACCTCTCCAGGGAGACCTTCCCCGACCACCCCGAATGAAATGCTCTTCCCCCTCACCTGGCCTTATCTTTCTCCTTAACACTTCTCATCTCACAGATGTTCCAGATTCCTGACCAACTCCATGAAATCAGAGACTTTGCCAATTATTTCTCCCTTGTACCCCCAACTCCTAGAACAGTGCTTGGGCTCATAGGCGGGGCTCCGAAGAGGGACTGCGACCCGGGCTCCTGACCCCCATCACTGAGATGGACAGTACTCTCTGGCATGGGCACTGGCCTCATCGTATGGATTGTGATCCATATGGAGGCTCAGGAGACAAGGGATTTGCCCAAGGACACGCAGCCAGGACCCGGGGCTCCAGGCTTTGGAATCATACCCGCCAGGTTCCAACACCCTCAGTTCCTGGACGGAGACCTCACAACCAAAAAGAACAAAGATTGTACCAGAGCCTGCAACCCAGGCATGTGCCCTTGACCAGAATTGAACCTGGGACCCTTCAGGCTGCAGGCCAACGCTTTATCCACTGAGTCAAACCAGCTAGGGCTTCTTCCCTTTTTTTAAGAGAGCTAAGAAGGAGGGGAGCGCGAGAACCATCAATTTGTTGTTTCTCTCGTTTATGTATTCAGTGGTTGATTCTTGTATGTGCCCTGATGGGATCGAACATGCAACTTTGGTGTATTGAGACACCGACTGAGCTACCAGGCCAGGGCCTTTTTTTCACATAACATACAATTAACCATAATAAGGTATGCTATTTAGTGTCATATCGCACATTCACAGTGTTCCCAACCATTACCCTCATCATTGATGTTTTCCTTCCTCCCTTTCCCTTCCTTTCTGAAATTAATAAAAACATTTTTAAAATTATAAAACAATAAATGGAATCATACAATAAAAAAAAGATTGTACCAGAGCCAGAGACTCACATACCCAGAGACACCAAATACAGCTCACTGAACACAACCCACAGCGGATTCCCAAACTCTGTCCAAGAGCTCACAGCTGGAGGCACAGACTCCCCACAGAGCAGAGACAGTCCGTCCCCGGAAGACCAAAGTCCTCAGCCCCGGGACCTACACTGCCCACACTGCACGTCCTGGAGACAGACTCCCAAAGCACGCAGACACCCCCCTTAATACCAGGGCGGCACAAGCTGAAGGACAGAAGTCAAACCACGCAGAAACACCACAGGACCTTAAGGTAGTGCCCCAGACAGACCAGAGAACCTCAGCTGGACACAGGCCCCCAAACAGCTCAGGGACTGTGCACCTTAAGGTGAAACCGCCCCGCCCACAACCCGTTCGGAGACGTCACAACTGGGGGCCCAGAGCCACACCTGCTGGGAGACCTCCTACCCTGGGGCCGCACCCCCCCCCCCCCCCCCACACACACACACAGAGATCTCACTCCCGGGGCACAAATGCCCAAGGCTCAGGAAACAGGCACACCCGGCCCAGCAGAGCTCAGCCCAGGGCGCACAGAGTCCCCCCAACAGCCGTTCACTCTCTGTCCCCAAGGCTCGGAGAGAGCACCCGCCCCAGACAGCCAGCCCCTGGGACGTGTCCCCCGAGGCCTGGCACCTCACTGCCCAGGCCGAGAGACACAAGCTGCTCAGGGGCCCCTCCCCGTCCTCAGCCGGGGCACCTGCGGGACTGAGGCTGCGCTGCCCGAGGCGCCCCACCGCCTGGTGACGGAGCGGAGGCGAACCGAGGCCGCGGGGGCGCCCGTGGAGACAGCCCGTCACCTGCTCGCCCTGCGCCGGCCTCTGGCGCCGATCCCCGCGCTGACCCGGCGGCCACGTAGGCCGAGCGAGGACCGGCAGGCGGTGCGCGTCCAGCTCGCGGGCCGGTCTAACGCTGAAAAGCGCGTCCCGCGCGCGCGCCTCACCCTCAGCTCCGGCGCTGCGACCCCCTCGCTGCCCCGGACGGGCGGACGGACGGCCAGCGGACCCGGGCAGCGAGGAAAGGGGCCCAGACCAGGGGTCCAGCGGCAGCCAGGCCGCGCCCTGGAAGGGCTTCACGCCTCAGGCTGGCGGAGGCCAATCACCGCCCAGCACGGCCCGGCCCGCCCTCCGCCGCTGGGAAGCAATCTCTCACCCAGTGGCCGGCCCGGCTGGACGGGCGGGCGTCAGACCCGGGGGTGGAGCTCGGGAGCCGAAGACGAGGGGCGCAGCCTCAGTCAGGTCGCTCCCGAGCGGCAGTCCTGCCTCTGAGCCCGTGCGTGCGGGTACCGCCCAGGAGGGAACGCTCCCCTCGCGCGCCCCTTGGTGGTGGGAACCGGGAAAGCTCCTCGAGGCAGAAGCCCCGGGACCGCTCTAAGCTGGGCAGGGTCAGGACGAGAACCCACAGGCCGCTGCAGTCTTGGATCTTCCAGAAGTCTGGCGGAACTGAAATCCACCTCCCGCTCTGGGCAATAGCACAACAGGGGGCGGGGCCAGCGTCTCCTGTGAGCTGGGCGTTGAGAGGGCTTGTGCTGCCCTGGGTAATGCAGAACAGATGGGGGGGGGGGGGCGGGAAGGAAAGGGGGGCTGGCGCAGCCAAAGGCCCCCAAGGGGCAGGGGAGCTAGAGCTCCTGACTGGGGCCCGCAGCCTGGCGGGGGGCAGGCCTCGTCCTTAACTGTCAGCAATAGGTGAGGCGGACAGCAGGGCCGCAGGGCCGCAGGACCGCAGGATCTTTGGTTTTGTTAGGGAAGGGCCATCTCCCAGGGTCCAACTGCAGGCTCCTCACTGGTGGAGTTACCACCACCACCACCTGTGGTGTCAGTCACTAAGCACATCTGATTCACTGTCAAAGGAGATCAGGGGAACTGAGGGAACTGACACCAAGCTGATCTTGCTTTTGGTGTTTCTGTGAATAATAAACTGTTAGAATCCACTTGGGTTCACTATACCCTTACAAGCCCAATCTATGGAATGGTGAGCTGACAACAATTCCAGTAGGGAACCTGGTGGCCATGTCAGCCTGGTGCAGTGCTACTTAAGCACAGCCTGACGAATTGACACAGACTCTGGTGTTGAGTTGTATGGTGTTGCATGATCGGAATATTGCCTTATTTTCTTTGTCATCAAGCACAGCAATGAGCAAAGGGTTAAGCACATACCATGACTCAGTGTGGCCTTGTCAGACCCCAGTTATTTATAAACCAACTGTAGAATCGATGCCATGTCCCACACCAGCTACATTGCTATTGCAGCAATATATTTCTTTAAGTAAAATACATTTGTAATCTCAAATTCATTTAGGCAGGTATGCATATACCCCTATTAGAAATTCAAACCAGTATCTCTTGCTAGAGATGTAATTATAAAGGTAAATAAAATATTTGAAAGTTGGAATATAAAAGCCAAATTATTTACAGTATAATTCCTACTTCATGCTGACATTTAGTCATTATAGTGGCAATTTACTGTACTAGCACACATTGTTAATTTCTCTTTTAAAATAAAAAAACAGACCTAAAGTATATAATTACTTTCCCACCATCATGCAGTTAGGATGAGTCAGAGACAGGATTGAAACTCCTGGCTATTTCATGCCGTAGCCTATAAAGTGACAGAGTAGGTGGGACCAGAGTAATTTTGCTTCAACAAGTACCCCTGGTTCTGTTCCCTTTTATTCTACCCAGGCCCCAGTGATTTCATCCAGTCTGATGGAGCCCAATATATATTAAAAATTAAAATTCTTACCAGACTAGGATTGGATGAACTTCACAGTTCCATTTTCTTATCAGGAATAAGACAACTTTGGTACACTAATCCTGATTAACATTGTACTGGGTCGGTCTTTCCATTGTTATGAGAAAATGAAAAAAAGGCAGTTTTTAAAACAGCAGAAATAAATTTGTCAGCATTCAAAAATGATTGGATTGTGCATAATGAAACTTAGAAAATATCTAGAAATAACCTTTTGGAAATAATAAGCATGTGTAGCAAGATTGCTGGAGAGAATACCAATGTATAAATATATCTGCACTAGAGGCCTGGTGCATGAATTCGTGCATGGTGGAATCCGACCGCCTACCCCAATGGGGGCCGAATGGGGCTGGGCTGGTGGGGGAGAGGGGCCATGGGAGGTTGGGAGATTCGGGGTCCCAATTGGGCTGGTTGGCCCCACAGTGCGCGTCATAGCGACTGGTCATTCCAGTCGTTCCATTGTTCTGGTCACTTGGCTTTTATATATAGAGATATGAAAGCTCAATTGGAGTATAAAACGTCAGAAAATGATATAATTTTCAATAGTATCAAGTACTTAGGAATACACTTCCCTAAAGATTTGCAAGATTCCTTGGATAATGCTGCAAAACTTTATTGAGAGAACTTTTAACACTGAAGTATCCAACATAAGAATGATCTGTGTGTCTTGAGATCATCTTCCTTTAAACGGGTGGTTTTCCTTCCCCTGCAAGAGAAACGTAACTGTTGGGAACATTCCTTAGTCTCATTACATTTAGATGACATTAAAGGTACACAAAAGACTAAGTTTAGGTTTTATAAGATAGACTTCCATGCACATATTTTTACCAATATTGACTCCACTCTTTCTATTGGCACTCGGAAACAAAAAAGACTATTCAAGTTTAGAGCACAGGAAATTAAATGAACCTATAAAAAAGTGGTTTTAAATAGTAAGCAAAAAATGTATAAACTTTTTTGAAAAATCTGAACACCATCCAACAGAAATCCCCTAAGACAGAAAGAAATGTACAGAAATGCTTCGATTTGAAATACTGTTCTGAATATAAGATAGCTAAAACAGAATTTTCACATTTGTTCCTGCCTATGTGAAGTAAACAGAAAGGCTCGTACTGCCTTTGCTTCTTCCTTAGGGTGCAGAAAAGCAAAAATGTTTCTTAGGTTCCTTTAGCCCTTATGCCATTGTTTAAATAGGGTAATAACCATGTGTCCCCAATTCCATTTGTAGTCCTAGTATAATTATGGATAATGTCTTATGAATTTTGATTTGTATAGTAACTTTACAGTCACACTAGTTTTAACTCATTATCATCATTTTTGACAACAAAACATGAAGTTCATATATAGGATGCCTTATATTAAGGCAAAAAAAAAAAAAAGAAGAATGAATGGAGAGAGGGAGGAGAAAGGAAAAGAGAAAAGGAAGCATAAGAGAAAGAAAGATCTAAGCCAAAACAACTTTTGTTTCTCAAAGTAAGTGCTTTTAAAAAAACTTTACTGAGGAATAATTACCAAATATTACTGTATATATTGAAAGAGTAAAACATGGTGTATTTGCTATATGTATGCATTGTGTCATGATTACCAAGGTAAATGTATGTCATTAATCCATTCCTCACCTCGAGTAGCTAACATTTATTTTTGTGATGAGAATGATCAGGATCTATTCTCATGAACTTTCAAGTATACAGTATCATGTTAATAACTAAAAGAGCTTAGGAGGGACAACTCTGAACCAATGTGTGAATTTTCCCCATGGTGTATCTGTTGTTTAGATATTCAGCTGCTACTGGGATATATTATTTAATGTATATAAGTTTTCCTAGTATATTAACTATTTCATCCAAATTTTGAAAATATTAGTGTTCAAGAATGTTTTCACATTCAGTTATATTTATTACTCAGTATTTGTTAGTGTCTTATTTGTGTTCCTTATGGGTACAATTGGGCTTCTTCTCCCCCCTGCCCAAGATTATGTAAAATAATGGATACTTTTCACACATTTTCTTTCAGTGTCCTGAGGTCCAATACCTAATTTCTTCACAAGTGTTTTAAAAATGAGTCTTTCTCATTTATTAATTAAGTTATATATTTCTTTTTCCTACAGATTTATACTTTTATTATGTATCTCGGATCTTTTTTTTAATATATATTTTATTGATTTTTTTTTTTTACAGAGAGGAAGTGAGAGGGATAGAGAGTTAGAAACATCGATGAGAGAGAAACATCGATCAGCTGCCTCCTGCACACCTCCTACTGGAGATGTGCCCGCAACCAAGGTACATGCCCTTGACTGGAATCGAACCTGGAACCTTTCAGTCCGAAGGCCGATGCTCTATCCACTGAGCCAAACCGGTTAGGGCTGTATCTCGGATCTTATCCCTTAGATTTATTCTGTTGTACTTTTTTTCTTAATTTTTATATTGGATGGTCATGCAATTTATTATCTATTTAGTAACATATACATTAAAAGGCTATGAACTGCCATGGTCAGGAAGCTCAGTTTGTTAAGAGTGTTGTCCCAATATGTCAAGGTTGTGGGTTTGATCCCTGGTCAGTGCTCATACAAAAATCAATGAATACATAAAGAAGTGGAACACAAATCATTGTTTGTCTCTTCTTTCCCTCCTCCCAAAAATCGGTCAATAAAACATTTATAAAGGCTATCACCTTCCTGTGAATATATTTTAACCATGTATAATAGGCTCCTGGAGTAGTCGGAGAACTATCCCTAATGTAAATAGTCTAATGAAATGTTTAAGTAATGTAAAGTAAAAACGTTTAGAAGACTAATACAAGATAATGTCTTGCTAAACTCAAAGTACTCCCTTAAAATTCAGAACCCCTTGTAGTTAATGGTCAGCAAAATACATAAATTACATTCTTTTAAAAATATTTTTATTGATTTCAGAGAGGAAGAGAGAGACAGAAACATCAATGATGAGAGAGAATCACTGATAGGCTCCTTTCTGCACGCCCCACACTGGGGACCGAGCCAACAACCTGGGCATGTGCCCTGACTGGGAATTGAACCATGACTTTCTGGTTCATTGGTTGACACTCAACTACTGAGCCATGCCCACTGGGCATAAATTACATTTTCAATGAGTAACTTACCTGCTTCCGGCATGTAAACAGGCTCCGGTTTTGGTGACATGTCCCACTTGAAACGAGTCTCATCTGCATCTTCAACCCAAATCTCTGGCTGAGGCAGTTCTGGGAGATCAATTGCTGGGTCAGGCCCTTAAAAAAGAAGTTATCATTTTCAGCTGCAATCATACTCTAGATGATTACTCAGGAATTATTAAGGTTATAGTTTTTGAACTTCTAATCTTGTCAACAGATGTTTCCATGAAGAAAGGTATAACATGCCACATTTGATATTGTTAGGAGTGATTATGTTATGTTTTCCACATTTTTATTAGGGACAATATCTCACTAAGACTGACAGTGGTGACAGGGAGCATGCCTAGCATAGATATCCTACTTACACCTGCCTTCACATCAGTGACTGCCTGCACATGCTCTGCTTGATCCAATTCAAAAAAACTGAAACTAGATGATCTCTTGCCATTTCATGATTTAGACATTTGAGGCTTCAATGAGGAAAGGATTTAACATGTAACTGTTTTATAAGAGCCAGAAAGAATTCAGAATTTGAAAAAAATCTGACAACAGATAAATAAGTTATGAAAACAGAATACGTTTGTTTTCATTGTATTCTATGCAACAAAACCAGAGAATGCAAAAAGCAGCTTTGAAAAAAATTTTAGTATCTCTGATTTTGATTCACTATTTATATAAGAGTAAGGATGGATTTGGAAGGTAAGGGATTCTCTAAGAATTACACAAGTTATATTAAAGGTGGTACTAGAATCTGTTACAGTGTCTAGAATATTTATAGAACCTCATATTTATTACAAATGCACTATGTATTTGTTAAATCAGAAAATATGAAAGGATTTCAAAGTTATTAGCTTAAAGTACTTATATTCAAAACAAAATATTTTCAAACTTATAATTTAAAATAGCATTGATCTTATTTGTTTCTATATCTGATAGTCAATAAGTCTGTTAATCAGGCTTTTGAAATCTGAACTACTTTTCAAAAATCTTTAGATGTGAGCCCTGTTATTAAAGTAATAGTGTGTTACCTCCATATTATTAGAGATATCATTGTGGGAAACGGAAAACACATTGAACTGCATTCTTCGTGTATAGCATACCTCTTTCTGGAATGTTACTGGGTTCCAGTTTGCCTAAAATCTTGTACTTAACACCAGTGTTCTCACCCCCAGTCTTTGGCTGATCCTGTTCCTGGAGAACAGCTTCCGGGTCAGGGCCTTAAAAAAGTTACCAGTTTTCGCAGTAAACATAAGTTGATTACTAAGCAATGATTGAAGTTGTAGCCCTTGAACTTCCAATCTTATCAATTGATTTTTTCAGGGCAGAAGCTTACAATATGCCACATTTGATATAATTTTAGAGGTATTTATATAGCAGGGACAACATTTTTATTAGGGAAAGCTACTCAGTAAGGGTGACAGGCAGTGTGATTAGCATAGGTATCTTATTCAGACCTCCTTGATATTAGTGATTTCCTGAATTCTCTCTACCTGATCAGGCATAAAAACTAGACTATTGCTTGCTATTGCATGATTTAGTCATTTGAGGCTTCATTGGGAAAATATTTAAAATGTAATTGTTTTCTAAAAGCCAAAATAATTCAGAATTTGACAGAATCTAAGAACAGTTTTCCAGGTTTCCATATAGTCAATGGGACATTAAGTGTATTATTTACTCATTATCTTAGAAGCAATAAAAATCTCAATTCAGATGTAACCATATGACTAAAGAAGATATTTTATGACAAGTAAGGAAAATCACAGTATCTTGGTATGCTTTTTATTGCATCCAAAAGAACCAGATTATGCAATTATCAGCATTGAAAATGATTTTAGTATATCTGATTTGATTCACTATTAATATGAGTAAGATTAGCTTAGAAGTTGAGAGATTCCCCAGATTCATACAAATTATATTACATCTGGTATTAGAACCTACTTCAGTGCTCAGCATAGTTCATACAAACTGGTATTTATTACAAATGTTTTATGTATTTGTTAAAGGTAGGAATTACTAAAGTATTGGAAAATTATTTGCTGTTGGTTAAGGTACATAATACCCCAAAGTATGAAAATGTTTTCATTATTTTATAATTCAATATATTTTGATCTAATCTGTTTCTTTCTTTTAAAAATCTTTTTATTGATTTCATAGAGAAAAGGAGAAGGAGAGAGATAGAAACATCAATGATGAGAGAGAATCATGGATCAGTTGCCTCCTGCACACCCCCTACTGGGGATTGGGCCCACAACCCAGGCATGTGCCCTTGACTGAAATTGAAGCTGGGACCCTTCAGTCTGGAGGCCGACGCTATATCCACTGAGCCAAACCAGTGAGGGTCAATCTGTTTCTTTATTTGACAGATTATAAATCAGGCCGTCAGGCATTTGGGTTCTGAACTACTATTCAAAAACCTTTAAGTGTGAACTCTATTAAAAGTCACACTATAGTACCTTTGTAGTGCCAAACTCAAAACGTTCTAAGAAGAACCAATGAAAATGGAAAACTAATGTAAATGTTCGTATTTAAAATTATACAGTTTCCTCTGATTTAGCAAGGATTACAATTTTTCTTTTTTTTTATAGGGCACAATGTTACAGGAAGGCCACAGTATCATGCCACCTGTCAAGAGTAAGCCCAAGTTGATTTTGGATGTGTTATATATACACAGAGGAGCCACTTTTCAGGCCCTCTGCTCTCTTCACACCCAAGAATTGAATTTTCAATAACACTACACAATTAGTGCAGAAAAAGGGAAAATTCATAGTGAAAGAGAGCACATACATGCAAACTCTAAAATCTTCACATTTTCATCCAATTTCCAGGACATATTTGCATTGCTTTTTTATGCTTTCTTTCCAACAGCTACGGTATGCACAATACATGATAGAGAGACCCCCAGCCCTCCACAGGCAGTCTTCTTCCCTTCCCCTTCACCTGGAAGCTCAGGTGCTCCTGCATCTGCTTCCTCTTCATCAGGTGTAACATCCTGACTCTCAGGGGGTGACTCCTCTTGTTTAGGTTTTTCATCACTGGGCTGCTGGTCCTAGGGGTGTGTGTGCGTTAATGGAAGGTTTTGATGTTAATGCATGAAAATCATAAAAATATCCATACTATACACACAGGTATAATCACAAATAAGAACAAAGGCATTTTAGATATGATCTATTTATTCTTAATATTGTTTCTCTTCCCTCTGCCTGGTTCCTTTGATAGCAGCTGCCCACAAGGACTTCTAAATCTGAAGCTCTTTTAATCTCTCCTGGGATGGATATGGGCAGTCTGTGTTAATAAGCAGGAGAAAGGAGCCATAGTGGGTATTTGCACTGGCAATTCCAGAGTGCAAACCTCCTGGATCAAGGTTTCCTTCCTAAGGAACCCTCCTGGGCCAATGCTACTCCCTTATCAGCTCGGAAACTTTTAACACTGTACCTAGAGGCATTCAACAAAACGTACAGGAAAATACCTTTCTGGTAATAGACAGTTCAAATATCAAAGCACTCACAACCACAGGTCCAATCGGCTGGTCAGACTCTTCATCTTCAACTAGGATAGTACTCCAATCGGCTCTGGATGGCACATTCCGACTCATATTTCACCCTGGAAGTAGAACAATTTGATGAGGAAAATGTACTTAAGGGGGTAACTATATCACTTCCATGGCAAAATGATTCTTTTCTTTTTTTAACTTTGAAAGTACTTTAAAAGTAAGAGCACAGGCTTTGCGGTGATCGCAAATACAGGGGCTTAAAGCCACTGAGGTCATGGCCCTGCTGACTGCCACCACCTCAAGCAGGCGAGAAGGGACGACGTCTGCTGTCACAGCTGCCTTCCCCTTGAGGAAGACATTGGGGAAAATACTGCTTGAAACCACACTTGAGTGACCACCGCTGTGGCCCCGCTCCAGTGATTAGGCCCATTTCCCGTCAGGTAAGCTCCGCCGGATCGCAGGGGAAGGCTCCGGGCTCTCCATGTGCCTGTGCTGCTTGGCGTTACCAGGAGGCACAGGTGACCAGACGCCATACCGAGGGCGGGGCCCGTTTCTCCCTCGGGACTCTGCTTGGGGCGCTACACACCTCGGGAGGGAGGGGACGCAGTTCCAGGGCCTCGGCGGGGCAGGCCCTCAGCATTCCTGTTTCTAGGCCCTTCCTTTGCCGGCCCGCCCCCCCCCCCTTCCCAGGGCCCCAAGGAGGACTGTGGATTCTGTGTTCTGTGGGCCGTTCCAGGTGCCTCCGGGACCCAGACACCCGAAATAATGTCCCCGAAACCCTTTATCGGACCCCTGCCCTGGTCGGCCCCGCACCCTCCTAGTCCAGGTCACACTAGGACTTCAAGGGCCATGGCGGCCATGATGCCTGAGAGGAGAAAGGCGCTGACCTCGAGGGCCTTCTTCCTAGGAGGCCTCAGAACCAAAAGCCCGGTACCGACCAAAACCCGCGGGCATCTCCTCACACTCCGCCATAGTTAATTAAAGTCCCGGAGGGCTGCTCTGTGGACCTACCAGTTGGATGTCAACCAGCGAGAAAGAATCAAAATGGAAGGAACACGGCCGAGCTCTCCTCACACAACTGCACTGCAAAGCGCATGTGCAATAACGGATATGGGCTGAACTGCACATGCGCGGCAGTGGGCTTGCGCGGCAATGCACATGCGCAGCTATGAGCATGCGCACGCTCGAGCACGCACGCATGAGCACGCGCACGCATGAGCACGCACGCATGAGCACGCGCACGCATGAGCACGCACGCATGAGCACGCACGCATAAGCACGCGCACGCATGAGCACGCGCATGCGCACCCATGAGCATTCGCCCTAATTTGATGATCATGAGACAGGATTTGAGTATGTGCCACAAAGAATTGAAATCTCTAGTTCAGCTTGGATAGGAAAACAGGTTAAAGTGTATTTTTTCCGTAACCCAGTCATTCTTATGCTTCCAGAAACTTTGTGAACAGACACGCTAAGTTTAACCTTCATGGAGAATATGTCGCAAAAACATGTCCGTGACGAAACCATATTCTAATACCATGTTTACACGTATACTTTGACGAATCGCTGCCTTCTGAGTATCGGATTTGGGTCATGCATACAAGGAATTTGCTCACTTCCATGAATTAAGTACATTCACATCTATTTTCTTAACTTGTTTGATTGTGTTACCGTGCATACATCTCCAGACGGTCACCGTTTCTCTGAATATACCTGTGGTCATTCGGTCAGTGTATGGCTTAGCAATACCCTCAGATAACGGTGCTGGGATTTCGGCTCAGTTCTCTGTCACTTGCTGTGCAGCAGTACTGCATCCTGTACTCTAAATCCCATTGATTAGACCAACAACTTGCTAGGCAAAGATCACTTACAGCCTATCACTAGTCATCACGTACAACATCCCTTTTCCTGTATACACTTTTAGAAGCGTTTACATTGAGAAACAAGAAGGATTTCTTACTTAGAACTTGAAACCCCAAATCTGCTTCGAATGGGATTCAATGACGTTTCATGTACATCTCGTTCCACCTTAATTGTGAGGATTAAATGAGGTGATACATGTATGGAATCCAGCTTAGAGAAGTAGGAATGGATAGTATATATTCTATATATGTGACTGATTATTCCCCTTATGAAAAATCTTAATAAATGGAGCTATTTGTATAAGTACATATGTGAGGATGTGGTCAAGTCATTCATGACCATGGAGGAGAGACCGAAATTATCTAGACTATAGAGCCACGATTTTACTTTACTGGGTGTATAAGTTTGAGACCAGCATAGAACCTAGAGCTTGTAGCTTTCGGAATTACTGCATCATAAGGAGGTATTTTGCACGGAAGATGTGCATTCTACAAAGGTGGATGTGATGGGCACCTGAACCATCCCCTTCTGTCTCTCCCTTGTAAGTAGGCTCTGATACTAAAAATCTGAGATGCTGCCCAGATAGAAATGATCATGAGAAAGCCTAGTGCTGCATTTCTCTTAGCCTTGTGGAGAACTGTTGCATGGAACAGAAGAAGAGTTTTTACCTACCAATTCCTTTCAGGAAGCTAGTGTACATCAAATTAAATATGGGCTAATGTCGCTCGTGTGGTCATTCATTAACAACCTAAACAAAGTATCAAGAGATTACTCACAAGAATAAAATATCATGACCAAGCGCCCATCCATCGAAGCAATACAAGATGTCATTAACACTAGGAACATATCCATGTAACTCACCATATTAACAGATTAATGGAAGGAACAATCCTATGATCAGTTCAACAACTACACAAGTTTCTGAATAGAGGTCAACATATATTCCAAATTAAAATTCTTAGCAGACCGGGATTGGAATGGAACCTCCTTCACTCCACTGTGAACATGGTGAAATGTTAAAAATTTCCCATCACCTATCAGGAATAAGGAGTTTGGAAAACTAATCCCAATTCTATTAACATTGTACTGCGTGTCTCAATGTGTTGTTGTAAAACGAGAGAAGGAAACAAAGGCATATTTAAAAAAAATTCTCACCTGAGCATATTGTTTCCATTGCTTTTTTAGAGAGTGGAAGGGGGATAAGGGCGGAGGGTGGGATAGAGGGAGGGAAAAAGTAAAGAGAGAGAGAGAGAGAGAGAGAGAGAGAGAGAGAGAGAGAGAGAGAGAGAGAGAGAGAGAGAAATAACCATGTGAGATAGACACAGTGATTGACTGCCTCTCACATATGACCAGACTGGGGCAGGGGATAGCACCTGCAATCTGGTAAGTACTCTTGACGGGGAATTGATTCCAAGTCCGGTAAGCCTGAGGGATGACAATCTAACTAATGAGCGAACCAGCCAATATAGCGTAATTTTCAAAAACACAGAAAAAAATTTGTTAGCATTCAGAAATGATTGGGTTGTGCATAGTGAAACTTAGCATCTATCTAGAAATAGCCATTTGGGAAGAATAATCCTCTATAATAAAAGGCTAATATGCAAATGAATGAAACGGCAGAACGACCGGTTACTATGATGCTCACTGACCACCAAGGGAAGACACTCAACGTAGAAGTTTCTCCTGGTGGTCAGTGCACTCCCACAGGGGGAATGCCACTCACCCAGAACTAGGGCTCACAGCTGGCGAGTGCAGAGGTGGTGGCGGGAGCCTCTCCCTCCTCCATGGCAGCGGAAAGTTGTCCAACTGCCAGCTCAGTTGGACATCACCCAAGGGCTACTGGACTGCGAGAGGGCGCAGGCCATGCTGAGGGACCCACCCCCGAGTTCATGAATTTTGTGCACGGGGCCTCTAGTCATATATAACAAGGTTGCTGGAGACAATACCAATGTACAAATATATCTGCATGAGAAAGCTCAATTGTAGTATGAAACGTCAGAAAATGACATAATTTTCAATAGCATCAAGTGTTTAGGAATATGCTCCACGAAAGATTTGCAAGATTCCTTGGAAAATGCTGCAAAACTTTATTGAGAGAACTTTATTTAACACTATAGTATCCAACTTAAGAATAATCTGTGTGAAAAAAAAAAAAAAGAATAATCTGTGTGTCTTCAGATCATCTTCCCTTAAACGGGTGGTTTCCCTTCTCCTGCAAGGAAACAGAACTGGTGGGAACATTCCTTATTCTCATTACATTTAGATGACATTAAAGGTACACAAAGGACAAAGTTTAGAATTTATAAGACAGACGTCCATGCACATATTTTACCAATATTGATTAATCACACCACTCTTTCTATTGGTACTCAGAAACTAAAAAAGACTGTTCCAGTTCAGAATACAGGAAATGAAATGAACATATTAAAAGGTGGTTTTAAGTACTAAGCAAGAAATGTATAAACTTTTTGAAAAATCTGAACACCATCCAACAGAAAACCCCTAAGAAACAAAAAACATTTACAAGAAATGCTTCGATTCTGACAATAAGGTAGCTAAAACAGAATTTTCACATTTATTCCTGCCTATGTGAAGTAAACAGAAAGGCCTGTACTGCCTTTGCTACTTCCTTATGGTGCAGAAAAAGCAAAAATGGTTTTCTGGACTCATTTAGCCCTTTTATGCAATTGTTTAAATAGGGTAGCCACGTATCCCCAATTCCATCTGTAGATCTTGTGTAAGTATAAATAATGCTTTTCTCACACTGTATGAGTTTCAATTTGTATAATCACTTTTACAATCACACGAATTTTACGTCAGTAGTATCATTTTTCGTACCACAATGTGAAGCTTATTTATATAATGCCTTACAGTAATACAGAAAAACAACCATAAAGACAATACACACACACGCAAGCACACACACACACACACACACACACACACACACACACACCGACACACACACACAGACACACACACTTAAAGAATGAATGAATGGAGGGAGGAGGAAGCAGAGGGGAAGGAAGAATGAGAGAATGAGAAAGATACCTAGACAAGTAAAAAAAACTTTGGTTTCTAAAATTCATTGCTTTCTAAATACTTTCTAGAGGAATAGTTAAAAAATATTGTATATATTGAAAGAGTAAAACATGGTGATTTGCTATATTATGCATTGTGGTATGATTACTAAGGTAAATGTATGTCATTAACCCATCCCTCAACTTGCCTAGTTAACTTCTATTTTTTGTGCTGAGAATGCTTAAGATATGTTCTCATCAAGTTTCATGTATATATTATCATGTCATTAATTAAAAGAGCTTAGGATGGACAATCTGAAGTAATTTCTGAAATTTTCCCATGGTATATTCT
The DNA here is from genome assembly GCF_027574615.1 of Eptesicus fuscus. Lineage (NCBI taxonomy): Eukaryota > Metazoa > Chordata > Mammalia > Chiroptera > Vespertilionidae > Eptesicus > Eptesicus fuscus. Next base: position 128,296,571 of record NC_072473.1, read on the forward strand.
ATTTTTAGATGTTCAGGTGCTACTGGATTATATTAGATAAAAGATGTTTTCCTGGTCTACGAACCATCCCATCCATTCTTTGAAAATATTAATTTAGTGTTCAAGAATATCTTTATTTTCAATTTAATAAAATACTCAGTATCTGTTGGTTTGCTGTTCATGTTCCTTATTGGGTACACTTAGGCTTTTTTTCATTTTCCTCAAGATTATGTAACTAATGGAATCTCTTCTTACGTATCTCTCCTAAGAGCCATCCTTTTCATTTATTAATTGCATTAGTTCTCATTTTCCTTAAGGTTTATACTCATATTACTTACTATATCTTTTCTCCTCAGTTTAATTGCTTTGTTCCTTTCTCCTTATGTTTATTTATTTATTTATTGTCATCTGTAGCACATTTTTTTATTAAGGTATTATATGCGTACATATCTTACCATTGCCCACCCCAACCCCACTCCCATACATGCCCTCGCCCCCCAGCGTTTTTGTGTCCATTGGTTATGCTTATATGCATGCATACAAGTCCTTCAGTTGATCTGTTATCTCCCCCACCTCTCCCTAACCTTCCTGCTGTAATTTGACAGTCTGTTTGATGCTTTATTGTCTCTGTAATTGCAGTCTTAATAAATAACATATCTGCTTCTGGCATATAAATGTGCTCTAGATTTAGTAACATCTCGCCCTTTACTTCAAGCTCGTCTCCATCCTCACCGTCAGTCTTTGGCTGAGTCATTTCCTGGAGATCAGCTTCCAGGACAGGCCCTTAAAAGGTTTATCAATTTCAGTGGTAAATATGCCATATTTGATATGACTACAAAACATGATCTCATAGTACCTATATTTCTACAAGGAACATGGACTCATTAAATTTGACAGTGGTGACAGTGAGCATGTTTAGCATAGGTGTTTTCTTCACACCTGCCCTGAGCATTGATGATCGCCTGCACCCTCGGTACCTGATCAGAGAAAATGAAAACGGGACTATTTCTTGGTACTTCATAATTCAATCACTTGATGCTTCATTGGGGAAAGGACTAAAATGCAATTGTTTTTTTGAGCCAGAAGAATTCAAAATTTGACAGAATCTAAGAACAGGTATCCATGTCTACACATAGAAAAAGAAACATCAGTGGAGTGATTACTCATTATTTTAGTAGTTATGGGATTTCAGGTCAGGTGTTTCAATGTGACTCAAGAAGATAATTTATGACAACCAAGTCATAAAATTAAAGTAGCTTTGTATTCTTTCCAATACAACTAGAGTATCCAAGGATGATCATTGAAAATTAATATATTGTATTTGAATTCATTATGTAAGAGCATATATCAGTTTTGAAATTAAGAACTCTCCCAAAATTTTACAAATTATATTAAAGCTGGTAGGACAATCTACTTCAGTGTGTCTGTATATTTCATACAGCTGATAATTATTTCAAATGCTTTATCTGCAGAAATCATGAGAGAATCCAAGATTTATTAGCTGTTGTTTCAAGTACTTGTACTCAGAAGGAAGAAAATGTTTTCATATTTTATAATTCAATTTGCCTGCAAACCAGTGTGTGTCTCTATCTGATTATCTCTAAGTCAGGCAGTCATTTATTTTTGGGTCTGAAGGAATGTTCAAAATATCATTATATGTGAGTCTACGCATGTAATATTACGTTTGTTATTTTTGGTTATTAAAGGTATAATATTGTGAAAATCAGAAAACACATAAATTGCATTCTTAATTACTAATATACCTGCTTCCAGCATTCCAATGGGCTCTGGATTTGCATAAGGTTGCCCAATGACTTCAGGATTATCTCCACGTTCACCCTTAGTCATTAGTATCACCATTTCTTGGGTATCAGCTTCCAGGTCAGTCCCTTAAAAAGAAAGTTATCAATTTCAGCAGTAAACATGAAAAATAAATTAGGAAAAGGTAACATTCATTTCTTGAGTTACATGAAAAAAAAAAAAGCCTGTAATCTAGTGTAATACTACGTGATAGAAAGATGACCTTTACATCCTGGTTTTTGTGTAGTATGAAACTTGTTCTAAATGACGATCTGAAGATCAACCTAAAGACATGTACATTCCCCATATATGACCATAGTGTATTAATACGAGTAGAGAGCATCAGCTATCAATGAAATCTGAGGTGTACACCATGGATAGTATTTTTATTACAATTACAATATAATTATCTAATTTCAAGCAAATCACCTAATTTCAGACCTAAAGCAACTAGAAAAAGCACAGAGTAAGTGCAAACTCATATGAAGGAAATCAGAATGTCCAGAGTGAAAATAAACACAGTAGAATTTAAAAAGTAAATACAAAAGAAAAAGGGATTAGCTAAAGATCATATATGCATACCCGATGGACATGGTCAATATGTTTTTGAAGGCCGAGGGAGGCACATGTGGAAATTGGAGGAGGTCGGCCAAAGCGGGGGAAGTTGTATGCCAGTAATATTGTCAACATTAAAATTTGTAATAACAAAAAGTAAATAGAACCCGGAGCTGGTTCTTTGAAAAGATAGAGATTGATAATCCTTTAACCAGTCTCATTAAAAAAACAGAGAGGACTCAAATAAATGAAATAAGAAATGAATGAGAATTATCAACAGACACCACAGAAATACAGAGGAATATAAGAAAATTTTAGGATTAAGCATATGCCAACAAGTGGGGCAATCTGGAAGAAATGGATGAATTCTTAGAAACATATAACCTTCCAAATTGAATAAGAAACAGAAAATACGAATAGCCCTATTACAACTAATGAAATCACCTCTGTAAAAAATCAACAAAAAAAACAACAACAACAACAACAACAACAACAACAACAAAACTTCCAAAAAATGAGTCTCTGACCAGATGATTTCACAGGTGAATTTTTCCAAACATTCAGAGAAAAACAGACACCTATCCTACTAGGACTATTGTAAAAAAAAATTGAGGAGGGGAGAAATCTCCCAAGCTCATTTCATGAGGCCAGCATAATCCTAATTCCAAAACCAAATAAAGACACTACAAGAAAGAAAATTATAGGCAAATATCTCTGATGAACATAGATGCAAAAATCCTCAACCAAATACAGGCAAACAAAACTGCTCAATAAATAAAAAAATCATATTCCCTGATGAAGAGGCATTTACTCCTGGGATGCAAGTTCAGTACAATACCCACAAATCAATTAATGTGATACTCAACAAAAACAATATGAAGGCGAAAGATTATGTGAACAAGTCAAGAGATACAGCAAAAAACACATTTTTTTTTGGTAAAATCCAGTACCTACTTATGATAGAAACTGTTAGCAAATCGGGAATAAAGAAAACATAATTTATCATAATAAAGGCTATATGTGAAAAATCCAAAGGTAATATACTCACCTGGAAGAAACCAAAAGCATTTCCCTTATAGAAGGAAATTAAAGCACAGAAAATATAGATCAATGGGATAGAACAGAGATCCCAGAACCAAACCCATGTCTCTATGGTCTATTAATATTTTAAAAAGGAGCCAAAAACATGCATTATATAAAGGAAGTCTACTCAGTAAATGGAGTTGGCAAAATAGGACAGATAACATGTACAAAAATAAACTAGACCAACTTCTTACACCATACACACAAGAATAAACACAAAATGGGCTAAAGATTTAAATGTAGGACTGAAAACCATGAACCTCCTAGAAGAAAACACAGGCAATAAAATCTCTTACATTTCTCTCAGCAATATTTTTTATGACCTATGTTCTCAAGAAGATAGATCAGACATTAAAAGGGGTTTGAAAAGCAAAGAATGGGATAAAAAAATGGAAAGGTAAACTACCGAATGGGTGAAGATATTCTCTAATTGGACATACAATAAGGTGTCAATATCCAAAAATTAAAAAGAAGACATACACCCCTAACCGGTTTGGCTCAGTGGATGGTGCGTCGGCCTGTGGACTGAAGGGTCCCAGGTTCGATTCTGGTCAAGGGCATTTACCTTGGTTTTGGACACATCACCCATAGGAGGTGTGTGCAGCAGGCAGCTGATCAATGTTTCTCTCTCTTTGATGTTTCTAATTCTCTATCCCTCTCCCTTCCTGTCTGTAAAAAATCAATAAAATATATTTTAAAAAAAGAGGTCTCATAAGTCAATACCAAAACCAAAACAAACAAAAAATCTAATTAAAAACTGGTCAGAGGACCTGAATAGACTCTTAGGGCTTACAAGTGGCCAATAGAAATATGATAAGATGCTCAATGTCACTAGTTATCAGAGAAATGCGCATGGAAACTTCAATGAACTTAAACCCACAAACAGTATCTTGTGATGAGGATGTGGAGAAACGGGAACCCACGTGCACTGTTGGCCCAATGCAGATCGATGCAGTCACTCAGGAAAACCGGGTGGAGGGTCCTCAAAAAATTTAAAATGAACTGCATTATGATCCGGTGATTATAAATTCTAAACCGATATGCGAAGAATTCCAAAACAGTCATCAGAAAGAATAGATGCTTGCCTGTGTTCATTAGAGCGTTATACAAGATATGGAAGCAAACCAAGTGCCCATCAATAGACAAGTGGATAAAAAATGGTGGTACACACACACATACACACTGGAATATTATGAGACCATACCAAAGAATGAAATATTGCCATTTGTGGCAGAATGGACAGACCTAGGTGGATGGGCTAACACTAAGAGAAGGAAATAATTGAGGTAAAGAAAAGCAGTATAGGATTTCCAGGAAATTTTTACATTGCATTTTAAAATTAAACTAGATGCTTGGTGCATGAATATGTGAATGGGTGGGGTCTGAAGGCCTGGCTTGGGATCAGGGCCAATCAGGTTCTCTGCCTCTCCACCTCTTCCTTCCCCGCTGCCTGCATGCGGCCACCATGTGGTTCCCTCCCCCCTTCCCTCGCCATCTGTGTCTGCCAACACCCACTCCTAGTTTCCTGTCCCAGCCCAGGGCATGGCTGTCATTGGTTGAGCGGGACCTGCCAGCTGGTGGTAGGGACCAGGAAGTTGGCTGGTAGGCCCCTTTGGCGATTGGGGCGTCTGCCCCTTGGTGGTCAGTTCACGTCTCAATGACCAGTTGTTCCGGTCATTCCATTGTAAAGGTCACTTAGGTTTTTATATCTACAGATGTATTTTAACTGACATCCAACTGGAAAGGAGAGACACAGAAACAATAATGAGGGAGAATCACTGATCCGCTACTTCCTGAATGTCCCACAATGAGGATGGGGCCTGCAAAGTGGGCTTATACCCTGACTGGGAATTCAATCATGACCTCCTGGTTCAGAGGTTGATGCTCAGCCAGTGAACACACCAGCGGCCTGTGTATTTTTTTTACACTGACTTTCCAACAGCTATGGTATGCACAATATGATAGTCAGAGAGACCCACTGCCCTCCACAGGCAGTTTTCTTCCCTTCCCCTTCACCTGGAAGCTCAGGTGCTCCTGCATCTGCTTCCTCTTCCTCAGGTGTAACATCCAGATTCTCAGGGGGTGCCTCCTCTTGTTTAGGTTTTTCATCACTGGGCTGCTGGTCCTAGGGGTGTGTGTGCGGTAATGGAAGGTTTTGTTGTTAATGCATGACAATCATAAAAATATACATACTATACACACAGGTATAATCACAAATAAGAATAAAGGTATTTTAGATATGATCTATTTATTCTTAATATTGTTTCTCTTCCCTCTGCCTGGTTCCTTTGATAGCAGCTGCCCACAAGGACTTCTAAATCTGAAGCTCTTTTAATCTCTCCTGGGATGGATATGGGCAGTCTGTGTTAATAAGCATGAGAAAGGAGGCATAGTGGGTATTTGCACTGGCAATTCCAGAGTGCAAACCTCCTGGATCAAGGTTTCCTTCCTCAGGAACCCTCCTGGGCCAATGCTACTCCCTTATCAGCTCGGAAACTTTTCACACTGTACCTAGAGGCATTCAACAAAACGTACAGGAAAATACCTTTCTGGTAATAGACAGTTCAATTATCAAAGCACTCACAACCACAGGTCCAATCGGCTGGTCAGACTCTTCATCTTCAACTAGGATAGTACTCCAATCGGCTCTGGATGGCACATTCCGACTCATATTTCACCCTGGAAGTAGAACAATTTGATGAGGAAAATGTACTTAAGGGGGTAACTATATCACTTCCATGGGAAAATGATTCTTTTCTTTTTTTAACTTTGAAAGTACTTTAAAAGTAAGAGCACAGGCTTTCCGGTGATCGCAAATACAGGGGCTTAAAGCCACTGAGGTCATGGCCCTGCTGACTGCCACCACCTCAAGCAGGCGAGAAGGGACGACGTCTGCTGTCACAGCTGCCTTCCCCTTGAGGAAGACATTGGGGAAAATACTGCTTGAAACCACACTTGAGTGACCACCGCTGTGGCCCCGCTCCAGTGATTAGGCCCATTTCCCGTCAGGTAAGCTCAGCCGGATCGCAGGGGAAGGCTCCGGGCTCTCCATGTGCCTGTGCTGCTTGGCGTTACCAGGAGGCACAGGTGACCAGACGCCATACCGAGGGCGGGGCCCGTTTCTCCCTCGGGACTCTGCTTGGGGCGCTACACACCTCGGGAGGGAGGGGACGCAGTTCCAGGGCCTCGGCGGGGCAGGCCCTCAGCATTCCCGTTTCTAGGCCCTTCCTTTGCCGCCCGCCCCGCCCCCCCTTCCCAGGGCCCCAAGGAGGACTGTGGATTCTGTGTTCTGTGGGCCGTTCCAGGTGCCTCCGGGACCCAGACACCCGAAATAATATCCCCGAAACCCTTTATCGGACCCCTGCCCTGGTCGGCCCCGCACCCTCCTAGTCCAGGTCACACTAGGACTTCAAGGGCCATGGCGGCCATGATGCCCGAGAGGACAAAGGCGCTGACCTCGAGGACCTTCCCCCTAGGAGGCCACAGGACCCGCAGCCCTGCCCCCACCGAAACCCGCGGGCCTTCTCCTCTCAGTCTCCCATAGTTCATTAAAGTCCCGGAGGGCTGCTCTGTGAACCTACCAGTTGGATGTCAACCAGCGAGAACGAATCAAAATGGAAGGAACACGGCCGCCTGTTGCGCAGTTCTCCTCAGGGAATTGGTCAGCAAAGCGCATGCGCAGCATCCGACGTGGGTGAAAGGCACATGCGCAGCAGTGGGCATGCTCTGAAATGCGCGCGCGCAGCTATGGGCATGCGCAGGTATGAGCCTATGGGCTGATTGGCTCCTGAGAAGGAGTGGAGGTTTTCCTGCCAAGGCCACAGAGCATTGAAATCTCTAGGGCAGCCCTGGTCAAGAAAACGGCCCCAAGTGTGGTTTTTCCCTACTCCCAATCATTCTTATGCTTTCAGATACTTTGTGGACAGACACGCTAAGTGGAACATTCATGGAGAATATGTTTCAAAAACTTGGCCGTGACAGAAACGTATTTTAATACCATGTTTACACGTATACTTTGACGAATCGCTGCCTTCTCTGAGTCTGGGATTTGTGTCATGCATACAAGGTATTTGCTCACTTCCATAAATTAAATACCTTCACCCCTGTTTTCTTAACTTGTTTGCTTGTGTTACCGTGCATACATCTCCTGAATATACCTGTGGTCATTCGGTCAGTGTATGGCTTAGCAATACCCTCAGATAACGGTGCTGGGATTTAGGCTCAGTTCTCTGTCACTTGCTGTGCAGCAGTACTGCATCCTGTACTCTAAATCCCATTGATTAGACCAACCACTTGCTAGGCAAAGATCGCTTACAGCCTATCACTAGTCATCACGTACAACATCCCTTTTCCTGTATACACTTTTAGAAGCGTTTACATTGAGAAACAAGAAGGATTTCTTACTTAGAACTTGAAACCCCAAATCTGCTTCGAATGGGATTCAATGACGTTTCATGTACATCTCGTTCCACCTTAATTGTGAGGATTAAATGAGGTGATACATGTATGGAATCCAGCTTAGAGAAGTAGGAATGGACAGTATATATTCTATATATGTGACTGATTATTCCCCTTTTGAAAAATCTTAATAAATGGAGCTATTTGTATAAGTACATATGTGAGGATGTGGTCAAGTCATTCATGACCATGGAGGAGAGACCGAAATTATCTAGACTATAGAGCCACGATTTTACTTTACTGGGTGTATAAGTTTGAGATCAGCATAGAACCTAGAGCTTGTAGCTTTCGGAATTACTGCATCATAAGGAGGTATTTTGCACGGACGATGTGCATTCTACAAAGGTGGATGTGATGGGCACCTGAACCATCCCCTTCTGTCTCTCCCTTGTAAGTAGGCTCTGATACTAAAAATCTGAGATTCTGCCCAGATAGAGATGATCATGAGAAAGCCTAGTGCTGCATTTCTCTTAGCCTTGTGGAGAACTGTTGCATGGAACAGAAGAAGAGTTTTTACCTACCAATTCCTTTCAGGAAGCTAGTGTACATCAAATTAAATATGGGCTAATGTCGCTCGTGTGGTCATTCATTAACAACCTAAACAAAGTATCAAGAGATTACTCACAAGAATAAAATATCATGACCAAGCGCCCATCCATCGAAGCAATACAAGATGTCATTAACACTAGGAACATATCCATGTAACTCACCATATTAACAGATTAATGGAAGGAACAATCCTATGATCAGTTCAACAACTACACAAGTTTCTGAATAGAGGTCAACATATATTCCAAATTAAAATTCTTAGCAGACCGGGATTGGAATGGAACCTCCTTCACTCCACTGTGAACATGGTGAAATGTTAAAAATTTCCCATCACCTATCAGGAATAAGGAGTTTGGAAAACTAATCCCAATTCTATTAACCTTGTACTGCGTGTCTCAATGTGTTGTTGTAAAACGAGAGAAGGAAACAAAGGCATATTTAAAAAAAATTCTCACCTGAGCATATTCTTTCCATTGCTTTTTTAGAGAGTGGAAGGGGGATATGGGCGGAGGGTGGGACAGAGGGAGGGAAAAAGTAAAAGAGAGAGAGAGAGAGAGAGAGAGAGAGAGAGAGAGAGAGAGAGAGAGAGAGAGAGAGAGAGAGAGATAACCATGTGAGATAGACACAGTGATTGACTGCCTCCCACATATGACCAGACTGGGGCAGGGGATAGCACCTGCAATCTGGTAAGTACTCTTGACGGGGAATTGATTCCAAGTCCGGTAAGCCTGAGGGATGACAATCTAACTAATGAGCGAACCAGCCAATATAGCGTAATTTTCAAAAACACAGAAAAAAATTTGTTAGCATTCAGAAATGATTGGGTTGTGCATAGTGAAACTTAGAATCTATCTAGAAATAGCCATTTGGGAACAATAATCCTCTATAATAAAAGGCTAATATGCAAATGAATGAAACGGCAGAACGACCGGTTACTATGATGCTCACTGACCACCAAGGAAAGACACTCAATGTAGAAGTTTCTCCTGGTGGTCAGTGCACTCCCACAGGGGGAATGCCACTCACCCAGAACTAGGGCTCACAGCTGGCGAGTGCAGAGGTGGTGGTGGGAGCCTCTCCCTCCTCCATGGCAGCGGAAAGTTGTCCAACTGCCAGCTCAGTTGGACATCACCCAAGGGCTACTGGACTGCGAGAGGGCGCAGGCCATGCTGAGGGACCCACCCCCGAGTTCATGAATTTTGTGCACGGGGCCTCTAGTCATATATAACAAGGTTGCTGGAGACAATACCAATGTACAAATATATCTGCATGAGAAAGCTCAATTGTAGTATGAAACGTCAGAAAATGACATAATTTTCAATAGCATCAAGTGTTTAGGAATATGCTTCACGAAAGATTTGCAAGATTCCTTGGAAAATGCTGCAAAACTTTATTGAGAGAACTTTATTTAACACTATAGTATCCAACTTAAGAACAATCTGTGTGAAAAAAAAAAAAAGAATAATCTGTGTGTCTTCAGATCATCTTCCCTTAAACGGGTGGTTTCCCTTCTCCTGCAAGGAAACAGAACTGGTGGGAACATTCCTTATTCTCATTACATTTAGATGACATTAAAGGTACACAAAGGACAAAGTTTAGAATTTATAAGACAGACGTCCATGCACATATTTTACCAATATTGTTTAATCACACCACTCTTTCTATTGGTACTCAGAAACTAAAAAAGACTGTTCCAGTTCAGAATACAGGAAATGAAATGAACATATTAAAAGGTGGTTTTAAGTACTAAGCAAGAAATGTATAAACTTTTTGAAAAATCTGAACACCATCCAACAGAAAACCCCTAAGAAACAAAAAACATTTACAAGAAATGCTTCGATTCTGACAATAAGGTAGCTAAAACAGAATTTTCACATTTATTCCTGCCTATGTGAAGTAAACAGAAAGGCCTGTACTGCCTTTGCTACTTCCTTATGGTGCAGAAAAAGCAAAAATGGTTTTCTGGACTCATTTAGCCCTTTTATGCAATTGTTTAAATAGGGTAGCCACGTATCCCCAATTCCATCTGTAGATCTTGTGTAAGTATAAATAATGCTTTTCTCACACTGTACGAGTTTCAATTTGTATAATCACTTTTTACAATCACACGAATTTTACGTCAGTAGTATCATTTTTCATACCACAATGTGAAGCTTATTTATATAATGCCTTACAGTAATACAGAAAAACAACCATAAAGACAATACACACACACGCAAGCACACACACACACACACAGACACACACACACACACACACACCGACACACACACACAGACACACACACTTAAAGAATGAATGAATGGAGGGAGGAGGAAGCAGAGGGGAAGGAAGAATGAGAGAATGAGAAAGATACCTAGACAAGTAAAAAAAACTTTGGTTTCTAAAATTCATTGCTTTCTAAATACTTTCTAGAGGAATAGTTAAAAAATATTGTATATATTGAAAGAGTAAAACATGGTGATTTGCTATATTATGCATTGTGGTATGATTACTAAGGTAAATGTATGTCATTAACCCATCCCTCAACTTGCCTAGTTAACTTCTATTTTTTGTGCTGAGAATGCTTAAGATATGTTCTCATCAAGTTTCATGTATATATTATCATGTCATTAATTAAAAGAGCTTAGGATGGACAATCTGAAGTAATTTCTGAAATTTTCCCATGGTATATTCTATTTTTAGATGTTCAGGTGCTACTGGATTATATTAGATAAAAGATGTTTTCCTGGTCTACGAACCATCCCATCCATTCTTTGAAAATATTAATTTAGTGTTCAAGAATATCTTTATTTTCAATTTAATAAAATACTCAGTATCTGTTGGTTTGCTGTTCATGTTCCTTATTGGGTACACTTAGGCTTTTTTTCATTTTCCTCAAGATTATGTAACTAATGGAATCTCTTCTTACGTATCTCTCCTAAGAGCCATCCTTTTCATTTATTAATTGCATTAGTTCTCATTTTCCTTAAGGTTTATACTCATATTACTTACTATATCTTTTCTCCTCAGTTTAATTGCTTTGTTCCTTTCTCCTTATGTTTATTTATTTATTTATTGTCATCTGTAGCACATTTTTTTATTAAGGTATTATATGCGTACATATCTTACCATTGCCCACCCCAACCCCACTCCCATACATGCCCTCGCCCCCCAGCGTTTTTGTGTCCATTGGTTATGCTTATATGCATGCATACAAGTCCTTCAGTTGATCTGTTATCTCCCCCACCTCTCCCTAACCTTCCTGCTGTAATTTGACAGTCTGTTTGATGCTTTATTGTCTCTGTAATTGCAGTCTTAATAAATAACATATCTGCTTCTGGCATATAAATGTGCTCTAGATTTAGTAACATCTCGCCCTTTACTTCAAGCTCGTCTCCATCCTCACCGTCAGTCTTTGGCTGAGTCATTTCCTGGAGATCAGCTTCCAGGACAGGCCCTTAAAAGGTTTATCAATTTCAGTGGTAAATATGCCATATTTGATATGACTACAAAACATGATCTCATAGTACCTATATTTCTACAAGGAACATGGACTCATTAAATTTGACAGTGGTGACAGTGAGCATGTTTAGCATAGGTGTTTTCTTCACACCTGCCCTGAGCATTGATGATCGCCTGCACCCTCGGTACCTGATCAGAGAAAATGAAAACGGGACTATTTCTTGGTACTTCATAATTCAATCACTTGATGCTTCATTGGGGAAAGGACTAAAATGCAATTGTTTTTTTGAGCCAGAAGAATTCAAAATTTGACAGAATCTAAGAACAGGTATCCATGTCTACACATAGAAAAAGAAACATCAGTGGAGTGATTACTCATTATTTTAGTAGTTATGGGATTTCAGGTCAGGTGTTTCAATGTGACTCAAGAAGATAATTTATGACAACCAAGTCATAAAATTAAAGTAGCTTTGTATTCTTTCCAATACAACTAGAGTATCCAAGGATGATCATTGAAAATTAATATATTGTATTTGAATTCATTATGTAAGAGCATATATCAGTTTTGAAATTAAGAACTCTCCCAAAATTTTACAAATTATATTAAAGCTGGTAGGACAATCTACTTCAGTGTGTCTGTATATTTCATACAGCTGATAATTATTTCAAATGCTTTATCTGCAGAAATCATGAGAGAATCCAAGATTTATTAGCTGTGGTTTCAAGTACTTGTACTCAGAAGTAAGAAAATGTTTTCATATTTTATAATTCAATTTGCCTGCAAACCGGTGTGTGTCTCTATCTGATTATCTCTAAGTCAGGCAGTCATTTATTTTTGGGTCTGAAGGAATGTTCAAAATATCATTATATGTGAGTCTACGCATGTAATATTACGTTTGTTATTTTCGGTTATTAAAGGTATAATATTGTGAAAATCAGAAAACACATAAATTGCATTCTTAATTACTAATATACCTGCTTCCAGCATTCCAATGGGCTCTGGATTTGCATAAGGTTGCCCAATGACTTCAGGATTATCTCCACGTTCACCCTTAGTCATTAGTATCACCATTTCTTGGGTATCAGCTTCCAGGTCAGTCCCTTAAAAAGAAAGTTATCAATTTCAGCAGTAAACATGAAAAATAAATTAGGAAAAGGTAACATTCATTTCTTGAGTTACATGAAAAAAAAAAAAAGCCTGTAATCTAGTGTAATACTACGTGATAGAAAGATGACCTTTACATCCTGGTTTTTGTGTATTATGAAACTTGTTCTAAATGACGATCTGAAGATCAACCTAAAGACATGCACATTCCCCATATATGACCATAGTGTATTAATACGAGTAGAGAGCATCAGCTATCAATGAAATCTGAGGTGTACACCATGGATAGTATTTTTATTACAATTAAAATATAATGATCTAATTTCAAGCAAATCACCTAATTTCAGACCTAAAGCAACTAGAAAAAGCACAGAGTAAGTGCAAACTCATATGAAGGAAATCAGAATGTCCAGAGTGAAAATAAACACAGTAGAATTTAAAAAGTAAATACAAAAGAAAAAGGGATTAGCTAAAGATCATATATGCATACCCGATGGACATGGTCAATATGTTTTTGAAGGCCGAGGGAGGCACATGTGGAAATTGGAGGAGGTCGGCCAAAGCGGGGGAAGTTGTATGCCAGTAATATTGTCAACATTAAAATTTGTAATAACAAAAAGTAAATAGAACCCGGAGCCGGTTCTTTGAAAAGATAGAGATTGATAATCCTTTAACCAGTCTCATTAAAAAAACAGAGAGGACTCAAATAAATGAAATAAGAAATGAATGAGAATTATCAACAGACACCACAGAAATACAGAGGAATATAAGAAAATTTTAGGATTAAGCATATGCCAACAAGTGGGGCAATCTGGAAGAAATGGATGAATTCTTAGAAACATATAACCTTCCAAATTGAATTAATAAGAAACAGAAAATACGAATAGCCCTATTACAACTAATGAAATCACCTCTGTAAAAAATCAACAAAAAACAAAAACAAAAACAACAACAACAACAACAACAACAAAACTTCCAAAAAATGAGTCTCTGACCAGATGATTTCACAGGTGAATTTTTCCAAACATTCAGAGAAACACAGACACCTATCCTACTAGGACTATTGTTAAAAAAATTGAGGAGGGGAGAAATCTCCCAAGCTCATTTCATGAGGCCAGCATAATCCTAATTCCAAAACCAAATAAAGACACTACAAGAAAGAAAATTATAGGCAAATATCTCTGATGAACATAGATGCAAAAATCCTCAACCAAATACAGGCAAACAAAACTGCTCAATCAATAAAAAAATCATATTCCCTCATGAAGAGGCATTTACTCCTGGGATGCAAGTTCAGTACAATACCCACAAATCAATTAATGTGATACTCAACAAAAACAAAATGAAGGCGAAAGATTATGTGAACAAGTCAAGAGATACAGCAAAAAACACATTTTTTTTTGGTAAAATCCAGTACCTACTTATGATAGAAACTGTTAGCAAATCGGGAATAAAGAAAACATAATTTATCATAATAAAGGCTATATGTGAAAAATCCAAAGGTAATATACTCACCTGGAAGAAACCAAAAGCATTTCCCTCATAGAAGGAAATTAAAGCACAGAAAATAGAGATCAATGGGATAGAACAGAGATCCCAGAACCAAACCCATGTCTCTATGGTCTATTAATATTTTAAAAAGGAGCCAAAAACATGCATTATATAAAGGAAGTCTACTCAGTAAATGGAGTTGGCAAAATAGGACAGATACATGTACAAAAATAAACTAGACCAACTTCTTACACCATACACACAAGAATAAACACAAAATGGGCTAAAGATTTAAATGTAGGACTGAAAACCATGAACCTCCTAGAAGAAAACACAGGCAATCAAATCTCTTACATTTCTCTCAGCAATATTTTTTATGACCTATGTTCTCAAGGAGATAGATCAGACATTAAAAGGGGTTTGAAAAGCAAAGAATGGGATAAAAAAATGGAAAGGCAACCTACCGAATGGGTGAAGAGATTCTCTAATTGTACATACAATAAGGTGTCAATATCCAAAAATAAAAAAGAAGACATACACCCCTAACCGGTTTGGCTCAGTGGATGGTGCGTCGGCCTGTGGACTGAAGGGTCCCAGGTTCGATTCTGGTCAAGGGCATTTACCTTGGTTTTGGACACATCACCCATAGGAGGTGTGTGCAGCAGGCAGCTGATCAATGTTTCTCTCTCTTTGATGTTTCTAATTCTCTATCCCTCTCCCTTCCTGTCTGTAAAAAATCAATAAAATATATTTTAAAAAAAGAGGTCTCATAAGTCAATACCAAAACCAAAACAAACAAAAAATCTAATGAAAAACTGGTCAGAGGACCTGAATAGACTCTTAGGGCTTACAAGTGGCCAATAGAAATATGATAAGATGCTCAATGTCACTAGTTATCAGAGAAATGCGCCTCGAAACTTCAATGAACTTAAACCCACAAACAGTATCCTGTGATGAGGATGTGGAGAAACGGGAAGCCACGTGCACTGTTGGCCCAATGCAGATCGATGCAGTCACTCAGGAAAACGGGGTGGAGGGTCCTCAAAAAATTTAAAATGAACTGCATTATGATCCGGTGATTATAAATTCTAAACCGATATGCGAAGAATTCCAAAACAGTCATCAGAAAGAATAGATGCTTGCCTGTGTTCATTAGAGTGTTATACAAGATATGGAAGCAAACCAAGTGCCCATCAATAGACAAGTGGATAAAAAATGGTGGTACACACACACACACACACTGGAATATTATGAGACCATACAAAAGAATGAAATATTGCCATTTGTGGCAGAATGGACAGACCTAGGTGGATGGGCTAACACTAAGAGAAGGAAATAATTGCGGTAAAGAAAAGCAGTATAGGATTTCCAGGAAATTTTTACATTGCATTTTAAAATTAAACTAGATGCTTGGTGCACGAATATGTGAATGGGTGGGGTCTGAAGGCCTGGCTTGGGATCAGGGCCAATCAGGTTCTCTGCCTCTCCACCTCTTCCTTCCCCGCTGCCTGCATGCGGCCACCATGTGGTTCCCTCCCCCCTTCCCTCGCCATCTGTGTCTGCCAACACCCACTCCTAGTTTCCTGTCCCAGCCCAGGGCATGGCTGTCATTGGTTGAGCGGGACCTGCCAGCTGGTGGTAGGGACCAGGAAGTTGGCTGGTAGGCCCCTTTGGCGATTGGGGCGTCTGCCCCTTGGTGGTCAGTTCACGTCTCAATGACCAGTTGTTCCGGTCATTCCATTGTAAAGGTCACTTAGGTTTTTATATCTACAGATGTATTTTAACTGACATCCAACTGGAAAGGAGAGACACAGAAACAATAATGAGGGAGAATCACTGATCCGCTACTTCCTGAATGTCCCACAATGAGGATGGGGCCTGCAAAGTGGGCTTATACCCTGACTGGGAATTCAATCATGACCTCCTGGTTCAGAGGTTGATGCTCAGCCAGTGAACACACCAGCGGCCTGTGTATTTTTTTTACACTGACTTTCCAACAGCTATGGTATGCACAATATGATAGTCAGAGAGACCCACTGCCCTCCACAGGCAGTTTTCTTCCCTTCCCCTTCACCTGGAAGCTCAGGTGCTCCTGCATCTGCTTCCTCTTCCTCAGGTGTAACATCCAGATTCTCAGGGGGTGCCTCCTCTTGTTTAGGTTTTTCATCACTGGGCTGCTGGTCCTAGGGGTGTGTGTGCGTTAATGGAAGGTTTTGTTGTTAATGCATGACAATCATAAAAATATACATACTATACACACAGGTATAATCACAAATAAGAATAAAGGCATTTTAGATATGATCTATTTATTCTTAATATTGTTTCTCTTCCCTCTGCCTGGTTCCTTTGATAGCAGCTGCCCACAAGGACTTCTAAATCTGAAGCTCTTTTAATCTCTCCTGGGATGGATATGGGCAGTCTGTGTTAATAAGCATGAGAAAGGAGACCTAGTGGGTATTTGCACTGGCAATTCCAGAGTGCAAACCTTCTGGATCAAGGTTTCCTTCCTAAGGAACCCTCCTGGGCCAATGCTACTCCCTTATCAGCTCGGAAACTTTTAACACTGTACCTAGAGGCATTCAACAAAACGTACAGGAAAATACCTTTCTGGTAATAGACAGTTCAAATATCAAAGCACTCACAACCACAGGTCCAATCGGCTGGTCAGACTCTTCATCTTCAACTAGGATAGTACTCCAATCGGCTCTGGATGGCACATTCCGACTCATATTTCACCCTGGAAGTAGAACAATTTGATGAGGAAAATGTACTTAAGGGGGTAACTATATCACTTCCATGGCAAAATGATTCTTTTCTTTTTTTAACTTTGAAAGTACTTTAAAAGTAAGAGCACAGGCTTTGCGGTGATCGCAAATACAGGGGCTTAAAGCCACTGAGGTCATGGCCCTGCTGACTGCCACCACCTCAAGCAGGCGAGAAGGGACGACGTCTGCTGTCACAGCTGCCTTCCCGTTGAGGAAGACATTGGGGAAAATACTGCTTGAAACCACACTTGAGTGACCACCGCTGTGGCCCCGCTCCAGTGATTAGGCCCACTTCCCTGTCAGGTAAGCTCAGCCGGATCGCAGGGGAAGGCTCCGGGCTCTCCATGTGCCTGTGCTGCTTGGCGTTACCAGGAGGCACAGGTGACCAGACGCCATACCGAGGGCGGGGCCCGTTTCTCCCTCAGGACTCTGCTTGGGGCGCTACACACCTCGGGAGGGAGGGGACGCAGTTCCAGGGCCTCGGCGGGGCAGGCCCTCAGCATTCCCGTTTCTAGGCCCTTCCTTTGCCGCCCGCCCCGCCCCCCCTTCCCAGGGCCCCAAGGAGGACTGTGGATTCTGTGTTCTGTGGGCCGTTCCAGGTGCCTCCGGGACCCAGACACCCGAAATAATATCCCCGAAACCCTTTATCGGACCCCTGCCCTGGTCGGCCCCGCACCCTCCTAGTCCAGGTCACACTGGGACTTCAAGGACCATGGCGGCCATGATGCCCGAGAGGACAAAGGCGCTGACCTCGAGGACCTTCCCCCTAGGAGGCCACAGGACCCGCAGCCCTGCCCCCACCGAAACCCGCGGGCCTTCTCCTCTCAGTCTCCCATAGTTCATTAAAGTCCCGGAGGGCTGCTCTGTGAACCTACCAGTTGGATGTCAACCAGCGAGAACGAATCAAAATGGAAGGAACACGGCCGCCTGTTGCGCAGTTCTCCTCAGGGAATTGGTCAGCAAAGCGCATGCGCAGCATCCGACTTGGGTGAAAGGCACATGCGCAGCAGTGGGCATGCTCTGAAATGCGCGCGCGCAGCTATGGGCATGCGCAGGTATGAGCCTATGGGCTGATTGGCTCCTGAGAAGGAGTGGAGGTTTTCCTGCCAAGGCCACAGAGCATTGAAATCTCTAGGGCAGCCCTGGTCAAGAAAACGGCCCCAAGTGTGGTTTTTCCCTACTCCCAATCATTCTTATGCTTTCAGATACTTTGTGGACAGACACGCTAAGTGGAACATTCATGGAGAATATGTTTCAAAAACTTGGCCGTGACAGAAACGTATTTTAATACCATGTTTACACGTATACTTTGACGAATCGCTGCCTTCTCTGAGTCTGGGATTTGTGTCATGCATACAAGGTATTTGCTCACTTCCATAAATTAAATACATTCACCCCTGTTTTCTTAACTTGTTTGCTTGTTTTACCGTGCATACATCTCCAGACGGTCACCGTTTCTCTGAATATACCTGTGGTCATTCGGTCAGTGTATGGCTTAGCAATACCCTCAGATAACGGTGCTGGGATTTAGGCTCAGTTCTCTGTCACTTGCTGTGCAGCAGTACTGCACCCTGTACTCTAAATCCCATTGATTAGACCAACCACTTGCTAGGCAAAGATCACTTACAGCCTATCACTAGTCATCACGTACAACATCCCTTTTCCTGTATACACTTTTAGAAGCGTTTACATTGAGAAACAAGAAGGATTTCTTACTTAGAACTTGAAACCCCAAATGTGCTTCGAATGGGATTCAATGACGTTTCATGTACATCTCGTTCCACCTTAATTGTGAGGATTAAATGAGGTGATACATGTATGGAATCCAGCTTAGAGAAGTAGGAATGGATAGTATATATTCTATATATGTGACTGATTATTCCCCTTATGAAAAATCTTAATAAATGGAGCTATTTGTATAAGTACATATGTGAGGATGTGGTCAAGTCATTCATGACCATGGAGGAGAGACCGAAATTATCTAGACTATAGAGCCACGATTTTACTTTACTGGGTGTATAAGTTTGAGATCAGCATAGAACCTAGAGCTTGTAGCTTTCGGAATTACTGCATCATAAGGAGGTATTTTGCACGGAAGATGTGCATTCTACAAAGGTGGATGTGATGGGCACCTGAACCATCCCCTTCTGTCTCTCCCTTGTAAGTAGGCTCTGATAGTAAAAATCTGAGATGCTGCCCAGATAGAGATGATCATGAGAAAGCCTAGTGCTGCATTTCTCTTAGCCTTGTGGAGAACTGTTGCATGGAACAGAAGAAGAGTTTTTACCTACCAATTCCTTTCAGGAAGCTAGTGTACATCAAATTAAATATGGGCTAATGTCGCTCGTGTGGTCATTCATTAACAACCTAAACAAAGTATCAAGAGATTACTCACAAGAATAAAATATCATGACCAAGCGCCCATCCATCGAAGCAATACAAGATGTCATTAACACTAGGAACATATCCATGTAACTCACCATATTAACAGATTAATGGAAGGAACAATCCTATGATCAGTTCAACAACTACACAAGTTTCTGAATAGAGGTCAACATATATTCCAAATTAAAATTCTTAGCAGACCGGGATTGGAATGGAACCTCCTTCACTCCACTGTGAACATGGTGAAATGTTAAAAATTTCCCATCACCTATCAGGAATAAGGAGTTTGGAAAACTAATCCCAATTCTATTAACATTGAACTGCGTGTTTCAATGTGTTGTTGTAAAAGGAGAGAAGGAAACAAAGGCATATTTAAAAAAAATTCTCACCTGAGCATATTCTTTCCATTGCTTTTTTAGAGAGTGGAAGGGGGATAAGGGCGGAGGGTGGGACAGAGGGAGGGAAAAAGTAAAAGAGAGAGAGAGAGAGAGAGAGAGAGAGAGAGAGAGAGAGAGAGAGAGAGAGAGAGAAATAACCATGTGAGATAGACACAGTGATTGACTGCCTCCCACATATGACCAGACTGGGGCAGGGGATAGCACCTGCAATCTGGTAAGTACTCTTGACGGGGAATTGATTCCAAGTCCGGTAAGCCTGAGGGATGACAATCTAACCAATGAGCGAACCAGCCAATATAGCGTAATTTTCAAAAACACAGAAAAAAATTTGTTAGCATTCAGAAATGATTGGGTTGTGCATAGTGAAACTTAGAATCTATCTAGAAATAGCCATTTGGGAACAATAATCCTCTATAATAAAAGGCTAATATGCAAATGAATGAAACGGTTACTATGATGCTCACTGACCACCAAGGGAAGACATTCAAGGTAGAAGTTTCTCCTGGTGGTCAGTGCACTCCCACAGGGGGAATGCCACTCACCCAGAACTAGGGCTCACAGCTGGCGAGTGCAGAGGTGGTGGCGGGAGCCTCTCCCTCCTCCATGGCAGCGGAAAGGTTGTCCAACTGCCAGCTCAGTTGGACATCACCCAAGGGCTACTGGACTGCGAGAGGGCGCAGGCCATGCTGAGGGACCCACCCCCGAGTTCATGAATTTTGTGCACGGGGCCTCTAGTCATATATAACAAGGTTGCTGGAGACAATACCAATGTACAAATATATCTGCATGAGAAAGCTCAATTGTAGTATGAAACGTCAGAAAATGACATAATTTTCAATAGCATCAAGTGTTTAGGAATATGCTTCACGAAAGATTTGCAAGATTCCTTGGAAAATGCTGCAAAACTTTATTGAGAGAACTTTATTTAACACTATAGTATCCAACTTAAGAACAATCTGTGTGAACAAAAAAAAAAAGAATAATCTGTGTGTCTTCAGATCATCTTCCCTTAAACGGGTGGTTTCCCTTCTCCTGCAAGGAAACAGAACTGGTGGGAACATTCCTTATTCTCATTACATTTAGATGACATTAAAGGTACACAAAGGACAAAGTTTAGAATTTATAAGACAGACGTCCATGCACATATTTTACCAATATTGATTAATCACACCACTCTTTCTATTGGTACTCAGAAACTAAAAAAGACTGTTCCAGTTCAGAATACAGGAAATGAAATGAACATATTAAAAGGTGGTTTTAAGTACTAAGCAAGAAATGTATAAACTTTTTGAAAAACCTGAACACCATCCAACAGAAAACCCCTAAGAAACAAAAAAACATTTACAAGAAATGCTTCGATTCTGACAATAAGGTAGCTAAAACAGAATTTTCACATTTATTCCTGCCTATGTGAAGTAAACAGAAAGGCCTGTACTGCCTTTGCTACTTCCTTATGGTGCAGAAAAAGCAAAAATGTTTTTCTGGACTCATTTAGCCCTTTTATGCAATTGTTTAAATAGGGTAGCCACGTATCCCCAATTCCATCTGTAGATCTTGTGTAAGTATAAATAATGCTTTTCTCACACTGTATGAGTTTCAATTTGTATAATCACTTTTACAATCACACGAATTTTACGTCAGTAGTATCATTTTTCATACCACAATGTGAAGCTTATTTATATAATGCCTTACAGTAATACAGAAAAACAACCATAAAGACAATACACACACACGCAAGCACACACACACACACACAGACACACACACACACACACACACACCGACACACACACACAGACACACACACTTAAAGAATGAATGAATGGAGGGAGGAGGAAGCAGAGGGGAAGGAAGAATGAGAGAATGAGAAAGATACCTAGACAAGTAAAAAAAACTTTGGTTTCTAAAATTCATTGCTTTCTAAATACTTTCTAGAGGAATAGTTAAAAAATATTGTATATATTGAAAGAGTAAAACATGGTGATTTGCTATATTATGCATTGTGGTATGATTACTAAGGTAAATGTATGTCATTAACCCATCCCTCAACTTGCCTAGTTAACTTCTATTTTTTGTGCTGAGAATGCTTAAGATATGTTCTCATCAAGTTTCATGTATATATTATCATGTCATTAATTAAAAGAGCTTAGGATGGACAATCTGAAGTAATTTCTGAAATTTTCCCATGGTATATTCTATTTTTAGATGTTCAGGTGCTACTGGATTATATTAGATAAAAGATGTTTTCCTGGTCTACGAACCATCCCATCCATTCTTTGAAAATATTAATTTAGTGTTCAAGAATATCTTTATTTTCAATTTAATAAAATACTCAGTATCTGTTGGTTTGCTGTTCATGTTCCTTATTGGGTACACTTAGGCTTTTTTTCATTTTCCTCAAGATTATGTAACTAATGGAATCTCTTCTTACGTATCTCTCCTAAGAGCCATCCTTTTCATTTATTAATTGCATTAGTTCTCATTTTCCTTAAGGTTTATACTCATATTACTTACTATATCTTTTCTCCTCAGTTTAATTGCTTTGTTCCTTTCTCCTTATGTTTATTTATTTATTTATTGTCATCTGTAGCACATTTTTTTATTAAGGTATTATATGCGTACATATCTTACCATTGCCCACCCCAACCCCACTCCCATACATGCCCTCGCCCCCCAGCGTTTTTGTGTCCATTGGTTATGCTTATATGCATGCATACAAGTCCTTCAGTTGATCTGTTATCTCCCCCACCTCTCCCTAACCTTCCTGCTGTAATTTGACAGTCTGTTTGATGCTTTATTGTCTCTGTAATTGCAGTCTTAATAAATAACATATCTGCTTCTGGCATATAAATGTGCTCTAGATTTAGTAACATCTCGCCCTTTACTTCAAGCTCGTCTCCATCCTCACCGTCAGTCTTTGGCTGAGTCATTTCCTGGAGATCAGCTTCCAGGACAGGCCCTTAAAAGGTTTATCAATTTCAGTGGTAAATATGCCATATTTGATATGACTGCAAAACATGATCTCATAGTACCTATATTTCTACAAGGAACATGGACTCATTAAATTTGACAGTGGTGACAGTGAGCATGTTTAGCATAGGTGTTTTCTTCACACCTGCCCTGAGCATTGATGATCGCCTGCACCCTCGGTACCTGATCAGAGAAAATGAAAACGGGACTATTTCTTGGTACTTCATAATTCAATCACTTGATGCTTCATTGGGGAAAGGACTAAAATGCAATTGTTTTTTTGAGCCAGAAGAATTCAAAATTTGACAGAATCTAAGAACAGGTATCCATGTCTACACATAGAAAAAGAAACATCAGTGGAGTGATTACTCATTATTTTAGTAGTTATGGGATTTCAGGTCAGGTGTTTCAATGTGACTCAAGAAGATAATTTATGACAACCAAGTCATAAAATTAAAGTAGCTTTGTATTCTTTCCAATACAACTAGAGTATCCAAGGATGATCATTGAAAATTAATATATTGTATTTGAATTCATTATGTAAGAGCATATATCAGTTTTGAAATTAAGAACTCTCCCAAAATTTTACAAATTATATTAAAGCTGGTAGGACAATCTACTTCAGTGTGTCTGTATATTTCATACAGCTGATAATTATTTCAAATGCTTTATCTGCAGAAATCATGAGAGAATCCAAGATTTATTAGCTGTGGTGTCAAGTACTTGTACTCAGAAGTAAGAAAATGTTTTCATATTTTATAATTCAATTTGCCTGCAAACCAGTGTGTGTCTCTATCTGATTATCTCTAAGTCAGGCAGTCATTTATTTTTGGGTCTGAAGGAATGTTCAAAATATCATTATATGTGAGTCTACGCATGTAATATTACGTTTGTTATTTTTGGTTATTAAAGGTATAATATTGTGAAAATCAGAAAACACATAAATTGCATTCTTAATTACTAATATACCTGCTTCCAGCATTCCAATGGGCTCTGGATTTGCATAAGGTTGCCCAATGACTTCAGGATTATCTCCACGTTCACCCTTAGTCATTAGTATCACCATTTCTTGGGTATCAGCTTCCAGGTCAGTCCCTTAAAAAGAAAGTTATCAATTTCAGCAGTAAATATGAAAAATAAATTAGGAAAAGGTAACATTCATTTCTTGAGTTACATGAAAAAAAAAAAAAGCCTGTAATCTAGTGTAATACTATGTGATAGAAAGATGACCTTTACATCCTGGTTTTTGTGTAGTATGAAACTTGTTCTAAATGACGATCTGAAGATGAACCTAAAGACATGTACATTCCCCATATGTGACCATAGTGTATTAATACGAGTAGAGAGCATCAGCTATCAATGAAATCTGAGGTGTACACCATGGATAGTATTTTTATTACAATTAAAATATAATGATCTAATTTCAAGCAAATCACCTAATTTCAGACCTAAAGCAACTAGAAAAAGCACAGAGTAAGTGCAAACTCATATGAAGGAAATCAGAATGTCCAGAGTGAAAATAAACACAGTAGAATTTAAAAAGTAAATACAAAAGAAAAAGGGATTAGCTAAAGATCATATATGCATACCCGATGGACATGGTCAATATGTTTTTGAAGGCCGAGGGAGGCACATGTGGAAATTGGAGGAGGTCGGCCAAAGCGGGGGAAGTTGTATGCCAGTAATATTGTCAACATTAAAATTTGTAATAACAAAAAGTAAATAGAACCCGGAGCCGGTTCTTTGAAAAGATAGAGATTGATAATCCTTTAACCAGTCTCATTAAAAAAACAGAGAGGACTCAAATAAATGAAATAAGAAATGAATGAGAATTATCAACAGACACCACAGAAATACAGAGGAATATAAGAAAATTTTAGGATTAAGCATATGCCAACAAGTGGGGCAATCTGGAAGAAATGGATGAATTCTTAGAAACATATAACCTTCCAAATTGAATTAATAAGAAACAGAAAATACGAATAGCCCTATTACAACTAATGAAATCACCTCTGTAAAAAATCAACAAAAAACAAAAACAACAACAACAACAACAACAACAAAACTTCCAAAAAATGAGTCTCTGACCAGATGATTTCACAGGTGAATTTTTCCAAACATTCAGAGAAACACAGACACCTATCCTACTAGGACTATTGTTAAAAAAATTGAGGAGGGGAGAAATCTCCCAAGCTCATTTCATGAGGCCAGCATAATCCTAATTCCAAAACCAAATAAAGACACTACAAGAAAGAAAATTATAGGCAAATATCTCTGATGAACATAGATGCAAAAATCCTCAACCAAATACAGGCAAACAAAACTGCTCAATAAATAAAAAAATCATATTCCCTGATGAAGAGGCATTTACTCCTGGGATGCAAGTTCAGTACAATACCCACAAATCAATTAATGTGATACTCAACAAAAACAAAATGAAGGCGAAAGATTATGTAAACAAGTCAAGAGATACAGCAAAAAACACATTTTTTCTTGGTAAAATCCAGTACCTACTTATGATAGAAACTGTTAGCAAATCGGGAATAAAGAAAACATAATTTATCATAATAAAGGCTATATGTGAAAAATCCAAAGGTAATATACTCACCTGGAAGAAACCAAAAGCATTTCCCTTATAGAAGGAAATTAAAGCACAGAAAATATAGATCAATGGGATAGAACAGAGATCCCAGAACCAAACCCATGTCTCTATGGTCTATTAATATTTTAAAAAGGAGCCAAAAACATGCATTATATAAAGGAAGTCTACTCAGTAAATGGAGTTGGCAAAATAGGACAGATAACATGTACAAAAATAAACTAGACCAACTTCTTACACCATACACACAAGAATAAACACAAAATGGGCTAAAGATTTAAATGTAGGACTGAAAACCATGAACCTCCTAGAAGAAAACACAGGCAATCAAATCTCTTACATTTCTCTCAGCAATATTTTTTATGACCTATGTTCTCAAGGAGATAGATCAGACATTAAAAGGGGTTTGAAAAGCAAAGAATGGGATAAAAAAATGGAAAGGCAACCTACCGAATGGGTGAAGATATTCTCTAATTGTACATACAATAAGGTGTCAATATCCAAAAATTAAAAAGAAGACATACACCCCTAACCGGTTTGGCTCAGTGGATGGTGCGTCGGCCTGTGGACTGAAGGGTCCCAGGTTCGATTCTGGTCAAGGGCATTTACCTTGGTTTTGGACACATCACCCATAGGAGGTGTGTGCAGCAGGCAGCTGATCAATGTTTCTCTCTCTTTGATGTTTCTAATTCTCGATCCCTCTCCCTTCCTGTCTGTAAAAAATCAATAAAATATATTTTAAAAAAAGAGGTCTCATAAGTCAATACCAAAACCAAAACAAACAAGAAATCTAATTGAAAACTGGTCAGAGGACCCGAATAGACTCTTAGGGCTTACAAGTGGCCAATAGAAATATGATAAGGTGCTCAATGTCACTAGTTATCAGAGAAATGCGCATCGAAACTTCAATGAACTTAAACCCACAAACAGTATCTTGTGATGAGGATGTGGAGAAACGGGAACCCATGTGCACTGTTGGCCCAATGCAGATCGATGCAGTCAGTCAGGAAAACCGGGTGGAGGGTCCTCAAAAAATTTAAAATGAACTGCATTATGATCCGGTGATTATAAATTCTAAACCGATATGCGAAGAATTCCAAAACAGTCATCAGAAAGAATAGATGCTTGCCTGTGTTCATTAGAGCGTTATACAAGATATGGAAGCAAACCAAGTGCCCATCAATAGACAAGTGGATAAAAAATGGTGGTACACACACACATACACACTGGAATATTATGAGACCATACAAAAGAATGAAATATTGCCATTTGTGGCACAATGGACAGACCTAGGTGGATGGGCTAACACTAAGAGAAGGAAATAACTGAGGTAAAGACAAGCAGTATAGGATTTCCAGGAAATTTTTACATTGCATTTTAAAATTAAACTAGATGCTTGGTGCATGAATATGTGAATGGGTGGGGTCTGAAGGCCTGGCTTGGGATCAGGGCCAATCAGGTTCTCTGCCTCTCCACCTCTTCCTTCCCCGCTGCCTGCATGCGGCCACCATGTGGTTCCCTCCCCCCTTCCCTCGCCATCTGTGTCTGCCAACACCCACTCCTAGTTTCCTGTCCCAGCCCAGGGCATGGCTGTCATTGGTTGAGCGGGACCTGCCAGCTGGTGGTAGGGACCAGGAAGTTGGCTGGTAGGCCCCTTTGGCGATTGGGGCGTCTGCCCCTTGGTGGTCAGTTCACGTCTCAATGACCAGTTGTTCCGGTCATTCCATTGTAAAGGTCACTTAGGTTTTTATGTCTACAGATGTATTTTAACTGACATCCAACTGGAAAGGAGAGACACAGAAACAATAATGAGGGAGAATCACTGATCCGCTACTTCCTGAATGTCCCACAATGAGGATGGGGCCTGCAAAGTGGGCTTATACCCTGACTGGGAATTCAATCATGACCTCCTGGTTCAGAGGTTGATGCTCAGCCAGTGAACACACCAGCGGCCTGTGTATTTTTTTTACACTGACTTTCCAACAGCTATGGTATGCACAATATGATAGTCAGAGAGACCCACTGCCCTCCACAGGCAGTTTTCTTCCCTTCCCCTTCACCTGGAAGCTCAGGTGCTCCTGCATCTGCTTCCTCTTCCTCAGGTGTAACATCCAGATTCTCAGGGGGTGCCTCCTCTTGTTTAGGTTTTTCATCACTGGGCTGCTGGTCCTAGGGGTGTGTGTGCGTTAATGGAAGGTTTTGTTGTTAATGCATGACAATCATAAAAATATACATACTATACACACAGGTATAATCACAAATAAGAATAAAGGCATTTTAGATATGATCTATTTATTCTTAATATTGTTTCTCTTCCCTCTGCCTGGTTCCTTTGATAGCAGCTGCCCACAAGGACTTCTAAATCTGAAGCTCTTTTAATCTCTCCTGGGATGGATATGGGCAGTCTGTGTTAATAAGCATGAGAAAGGAGACCTAGTGGGTATTTGCACTGGCAATTCCAGAGTGCAAACCTCCTGGAT